>NW_027395278.1:0-301730 GCF_027580225.2 Misgurnus anguillicaudatus
GTTACCTGTAGAGCAGGCAGGCCACAAGAAACATAAAGCTGCAATATGTATTGTATGCAATACTAAGACAGTGAGACTGCTTTCTTTCACATCTTGCCTACCCTGATTCCTGTCTCTTACAGTACCGTACGGCACTCCTTTCGTGTGTGAAGCCGCCGAGCTTGTGCTGTGCTCTGTTTCCGTCAGATCACAGGCCCTGAGAATAACGTACGAGCTCAGGGCCGAGCGCGTCTTGCTGGGGTGCATCTGGCTGTCATTGGTTGCCCTACAAACTGCTCTGTCATCGCCCCGGCACCCCGGCGGTTGGGTCATTTGCTCAGGCTGATCACTATGGCTTTGAAGGGACCAGCTGCCAAAACACTAACAGACATTTTTCATGGCACATTTCTGTGAGCCACCTCTGCAAGGAGAGGTGCATAACATTACACCGTTTTCAATAAGTGTAGCAAGAAAGTTTATTTAATACTTGAAAGATTTAAAGGGACAGATATTGTTCTGAACCCATAAGACTTGCCTTGTTTTGTGAAACACAAAAGATGCTGGAAAATGCACCATCCAAATCATCTAAAGCCGTGGTCTCCAACATTGTCCGTCTGTGAGATGCCCGCAAAAGCACATTCTTATAAAAGTCTCAATTGTAATATTTATTTATTACCTATAAAACATAAAATGTTTTGAGTAGACTATATCAAAAAGTAGCCCTCCAGATTGTTTTATCCATTGTGGTAGCCCTTGCTCACAAAAAGGTTGGAGACCCCTGATCTAAAGCCTTGTCCATCATAGCTGTAAAAATCATTCTTGTTCATTTTGAGCTTTTGTATTTCAGCTCGTAGAACATTGCATTAGCAGACCAAAAGGTCATTGGTTCTATTCCAGGTAACACACATGTATAGCTGGAATGCACTGTAAGTCAATGTGGATAAATCTGTTTGCCAAATGCATAAACTGTCAATTTTTAAAACATATAAATTCAAAAATGGCACATCAACACAACACAAGAACTAATTACAGTCACCTAAAGGATTATTAGGAACACCATACTAATGCTGTGTTTGACCCCCTTTCGCCTTCAGAACTGCATTAATTCTACGTGGCATTGATTCAACAAGGTGCTGAAAGCATTCTTTAAAAATGTTGGCCCATATTGATAGGATAGCATCTTGCAGTTGATGGAGATTTGGTGCCCAAAGATGCTCTATTGGATTGAGATCTGGTGACTGTGGGGGTCCTTTAGTACAGTGAACTCATTGTCATGTTCTGGAAACCAATTTGAAATGATTCAAGCTTTGTGACATGTGCATTATCCAGCTGGAAGTAGTCATCAGAGGATGGGTACATGGTGGTCATAAAGGGATGGACATGGTCTGAAACAATGCTTAGGTAGGCCGTGGCATTTAAACGATGCCCAATTGGCACTAAGGGGCCTAAAGTGTGCCAAGAAAACATCCACCACACCATTACACCACCACCACCAGCCTGCACAGTGGTAACAAGGCATGATGGATCCATGTTCTCATTCTGACTCTACCAACTGAATGTCTCAACTGAAATCGAGACTCTTCAGACAAGGCAACATTTTTCCAGTCTTCAACTGTCCAATTTTGGTGAGCTCGTGCAAATTGTAGCCTCTTTTTCCTATTTGTAGTGGAGATGAGTGGTACCCTGTGGGGTCTTCTGCTGTTGTTGCCCATCCGCCTCAAGGTTGTGCGTGTTGTGGCTTCACAAATGCTTTGCTGCATGTTGTAAAGAGTGGTTATTTCAGTCAAAGTTGCCCTTCTATCAGCTTGAATCAGTCGGCCCTTTCTCCTCTGACCTCTAGCATCAACAAGGCATTTTCCCCCACAAGACTGCTGCATACTGGATGTTTTTCCCTTTTCACACCATTTTTTGTAAACCCTAGAAATGGTTGAATGTGAAATCCCAGTAACTGAGCAGATTGTGAAATACTCAGACCGGCCCGTCTGGCACCAACAACCATGCCACGCTCAAAATTGCTTAAATCACCTTTCTTTCCCATTCTGACAATAAGTTTGGAGTTTAGGAGATTGTCTTGACCAGGACCACACGCCTAAATGCATTGAAGCGGCCATGTGATTGGTTGATTAGATAATTGCATTCATGAGAAATTGAACAGGTATTCCTAATAATCCTTTAGGTGAACGTATGTGTACAGTCATTGACATCTGACCGGGGACAACTTTTTAATATTTGTAGACATTTTATTTTGTATTACTGGTACCAACTTACATAACACTTGACAAGCACAGACATTTTTATTGTCATCTGCGTGATTAAGTTTTTATGTTCGTGTGGGAAATCCCTATAATGCAAACAAAATCTCTTGAACTGGTGCAGTGGATTAATGAAGCATGCTGGGTAATTAAGGTAATGAGTCTCCAGTGCGTCTGGCTTGCCTCAGCACCATGAAAGGTGAATGGTGATGTGGTTATTCAGTACACAAGCATTCCCGTACGGGTCTGGGCGTGGGTCGGTGTAAGTGAAATGTGTTCTATGGGTGGAACCCTTGTCTGCATTTTACGTGATCGATTAGCTGCTGTTGTACTAAAGGGCAACCTGGGTGTGATTTCATGCAGGAAATTAGAATTCACAACAAACAAACAAATAGATGGTTTGTGCTGCCCATCACTTGCCACACTGCGGTCACACGATCAGCAGCTGTGCTGAGGGACAATGGGGCTGAATGTGATGCATGGCAGTCCTATAGTATTAACTGAGCTGTGAATCAGACATCCTTGCTTGATATGTCTATTAAAATTCCATTATGGAGGTGAGACTTTAATTTAAGAGTGCATTCACACGCACACACATTCATATTACTGGCTTGTAGGTCTTGAAAAAAAATAGATTTCTTTTTCTGTAGATTTTCAGTTTGATTGGCAGGATTGACCCATGGCTTTCATTTGCTGCATTGATTTACATAGTTTTTTTTTTTTTTTACTCTAGTTGCAGAGATTTTGAGAAAAAGATTTAACATCAAGCTCTGATTCCCTAGTGTCCTCAGACTTAATTGGGTTACTTTGGCTACAGTGGTCAAGTCAAATTGCTTTTTTTGCTGATATAGCACAACCTGATCTAAACAAAACAGTCTTTTAACCTCGCTTATCATCTCAATACTGATTTCCTGTCAGTCCCAATGGTTTGAAACATAAAACACAAAACAAAACATCCCTATTTAAGACCTCTAACTTCAGAACACATTTTTGTTGTGCATATTGATTATGGCCTTTCTGGTCTTTAGAGATAAACGTAATTTTTAGGTACAATCTCTTAAAATATGCATATGCAAGTAAAGAAGCAAAGGTTCAATGGACCTCAATCAGGGTATACAAAATATTTAAAGGAATAGTTCACCAAAATATTACATTTCTATCATTTTTTACTTACCTTCATGGTATTCTACACTGTAAAAAGTTAAGTTACCCGCTTACCTTAAAATTTTGAGTTAATTCAACTTTCAATTTTAAAGGTGCAGTGTGTAATTTTTAAAAGGATCTCTTGAAAGAAATGCAAAATAATATACAAAACTATATCATTAGGGGTGTATAAAGACTATTTTATAATGACCGTTATGTTTTTATTACCTTAGAATGAGACTTTTTATCTACATACACCGAGGGTCCCTTACGTGGAAGTCGCCATTTTGTGCCGCCATGTTTCTACAGAAGCCCTTAACGGACAAACCTTTTTACTAAGTTGTCACCGACTATGGCAGCTACCGTAGCTTCTCTATGCGTTTCAAAGTGAGGGGTGAGCAGTGGACTGAGCCGTTGGTTGCAATTCGAAACCTCACCACTAAATGCCGCTAAAATTTACACACTGCACCTTTGAGGCAACCTGGTAACTTACCTTTAAAGTTGAACCAACAAATCTTTTTTACAGTGTAGATGACTTCCTTTTCTTTAGCTAAAACAAATGATTTTATATGCTGTTCTCTTTTATGAGAATCAACATGTAGAATCTCTGTGGTTCTGGGATTTGCAATGAAATTCAAGGATATCAACGTCCCACCAAATACCAAAATATGAATGACTTTCTTTCAAATACATATCATTTCACTTTAAAAGACATTTATTTACCCATTAAAGTCAGTTGCATTACGATGGATGGATGTCATGTTGCTTGTCATGTGTGTGGTGTGGTTTGTCATTTCAAAATATGTGTTCTGCGCTTTGAGAGATTGTGTGTGCATCACGTGTCATGCCAAAATAAGTGCCTGCTGCCTTGAACTTGAACTTGAAAGGAGACGCTCGCGTGTGCCAGATATTCGCACAATCTCATGCGTAATCAGAGTTTACTGTTAAGGGAGTGTCTTGCGTGTATTTAGGGAATGCGAGCGTCCCTTTTATCATAAACGGTTTTGACGCGTCTCCAGCAGGCACTTATTTTGACAAAACACGTGATGCACACATGATCTCTCCACACGCATGACACATATTTTGGAAAAGGGAACCACACACGTGAAAATCCGAACACTTATTATGAATTAGCGCATCCTCGGAAGTGCAGTCACGAGCCGCCACTGATCCATTCACAAAACTAAAATTGAGATATTTCCGGTAAGATTTTTACAAAGTATCTTAATGGAAAATGATCTTTACATGATATACTAATGATTTTTTGCATAAAAGAAAAATCTATAATTTTGACCCATGCAATGTATTTTTGTTTTTTTTACAAATATACACGTGCGACTTACAACTGGCTTTATGGTCCAGGGTCACAATTGTAAGAGATTTTCATATTTTGATGAACTATTCATTTACTATGCATGAGAACAAGAATATGATGCATTTTGCCAGTTTTCAGTTGACAGTAAACACCATTTTAAAAGACGTTGACAAAAGACATCTTTAAAGGGGCCATGTCACCAGACTTTTTTAAGATGTCAAAAAAAATCTTTGGTGTCCCCAGAGCACATATGTGAAGTTTTAGCTCAAAATACCATATAAATAATTTATTATAGTATGTTAAAATTGCCACTTTGTAGGTGTGTGCAAAAATGTGCCATTTTGGGTGTGTCCTTTTAAATGCAAATGAGCGGTTGATTGCAATTGAAACTCAATTGTGCTGTGAATTTCTCTCTCTCTCTCTCTCTCTCTCTCTCTCTCTCTCTCTCTCTCTCTCTCTCTTTTTCTCTGCACTAAATGGCAGTGCTGTAACTGGATAGTGCAGATTAAGGGGCAGTATTATTATAATAAGAGCTCTTTATGACATCATAAGGAGAGCCAAATTTCAACGACCTATTTTTTCGTGTGCTTGTAGAGAATGGTTTACCAAAACTAAGTTACTGGGTTGATCTTTTTCACAATTTCTAGGTTGATAGAAGCACTGGGGACCCACTTGAACATGGAAAGTCAGATTTTCATGCCATGGCCCCTTTAACTAACAAATACATTTTTTCTCAGAAGGTTAAACACAAAACAAAACAAAAAATCACGCAATGTGCACCTGCCTTACAAGTCAAAACTATGGACCCTAAATAAATTCCATTGCCTTGTCTTTGTTTTTCTTCTCCTCCTACTCTTTGAGTCTTCCAGGACTTCCTTTCAGGACGGCCGCCCCAGGCTCCTGCCCCAGTTCCTCTTCTAAATCAGGGCAGCTTTCTCATTATTGCCATGAGCTTCATGGCAATGAGTATATATACTGTAGTGAAACAACTGAAACATACCAGTGCAAAGGCCTCATAAGAGCCCCACAGCCATTGGTCTTATCCAAGAACCCAAACAGGATTGTGATGCCCATGGTGATGGATGTCTAGAGAATGGAAATTTTTATTCAATCATGCTGTCACTCCTCATCCCCAAAGAGAGAAGGGAACTTGGCGTGCCTACACAAATGGACTGCCGGTTACAGAGGCAAAAACACAAAAGCCTTTTATCAGTGGGGAGCAGCTGGGAGACACCAAAGTTATTGAACAACGTCAAGGAAACGAAATCATACACAAATGGGAAACCAAACCATTCTCACAAAAATCTCTTTTGACAAACCTGCGCTTTTCTTTCATTCCTCTTCACCCTCTCTTTGTCTACATACACTTAACTTGTGTAATACATCGTAAAGCCTGGTATGTGTCTAACAATCGGCTTTCATTGTAAATACATAGAGACAGGTGTATCAGCGCTGGTTGTGCAACACTCATCTGTACTGCGGTGACTGTCAATAATTCAATTCTCGATTAATTTCTCCAACCCTCCATTGGGAGGTAGAGACGACTGAAATAGTCTGGGCAGCGGTGGTGAGTTAATCAGCTTTCATGCAATGAATCATAATCTTTTTTGACAGGGAAAACATCTGTGTAATTTCAAAAGAACAGCGTGAAGGTCCTTCCGCTCAGTGTGCAAGTTGCCGTTGTGACATTGTTTCACAGCTTGCCACCAAGCCAGACTTGCCATCGAAATTCTGTCCACGGATCAAGACAATATCTACATCTCTCACACGTTCGCAAAAAGCCTGTGTTTGAGAACACTTCTATATATGCAGGAAACATATATGCCTAGCCAAAAAAGTTGCCATTTGGATTTAAATAAGCAAACACTTCAGGCTGGGCTCACACTACAGGATTTTTTAAATCCTGGCTGATTTGCAGCATACATAAATCCCGGGATATACGTTTTTTGGCTGTCCCAGATGAAATATTGCCATTGTGAAACAACAACTAAGGGTATCTTTTCACACTTGAATTGGAGAACACAGAGAAGTTTGACTTAAATAAACACAAATACCTTGTTTACACTGTAAGTCCATATCTGATTTTGGTGCGTATCCGATTTGACAGACTTACTGTCCATATTGTGTATCACAACTGTTCAGATCCGATCTGTGCGTCCTGTAGCGTTCTGCCGTGTTCTGGATTATCTTCACTGTTTCTATGGCAATGACGTCACGCTGGCACAACAATCTGCTTCAACGTCCAACTTTAGCCTTGTACACACTACAAACTTTCGGGAGTTACAACCGCATTTAAATGTGGGAGTGAATCCCCTAAATGTTCGTTACATGTATGTACGGAACAAGACTCGAAAGTTGGGGTGTAACGATTAACCGTGCAAATGCGCGTTTTCTCAATAAATGAATTTGAATGAATTACGGTGAAATCCAGGCACATCCGAACGCCAGGGGGCGCTCTCATGCAGAAACTCCCTTTGTGCCACAGAAGAAGTAGCATTACGAATGCTATTCCAGGAAATGTCTACAGGAATATTTATATCACTGTTCTTCAAATTGTTTCAGGTATTTTCATGATGATATTGAATATTTTAAATGATTTTGTAACGAGTGTTGCTTTTTTAAATGCACATTATATACGACTCCGACTCGTTATGATTTTAGATTGGTAAGGACTTCCTACTGACCAAATTCCGTAGTACACGCCCAAGCTGTGCATTAAACAAAGAATCGCAGCCTTGCGATTCAGAATCGATTTCAGATAGGCATTTTTAATGGGACACACGGTTGAATCGTTACACCCCTACTCGAAAGACTCGAAAATGTGATGATTGACACAGAGATAACCATAGCAACGTTCTGCCGTCTCGCGTGCTTATCACTCACAGCTTTGACCAAAATAATTTAACAGCGTTATGTTTTGCAATAAATCTCCGTCCTGGTGTTGTGCATTGTACGCATTTTTGAGGCTGCTCCGCAGCAGGCTGTCTTGCAGTGTTGCCAGGTCCTCATCTTTTTTGTACGAACATACCGTTTTGGCACTTAACCGTTTATGGCTTATGGCTCATGAAGCGATCAAGCGTTTGCTGTTATTAAAGTGTGTAGGTGCCACTAACAATAATTAGATTTTTGCGGTAAAGCATTTGGATTTGTTTCAGTTTATTATTGGATTTTTCTTGTTCGCTGTTTTTTTAGTGCAAGATCTGGCAACACTAGTCAGCAAACACTCATGCTTCTGTCATTTTCTGCACCTCGCATACATAAGACTTTTTTCCCCTTCTAAGAATATATTTTTTCATGAGAGACCTGTCATGTCCGTGATGCACGTTTCATGAAACATGTTAAAGCATCCAGAATTATAGCCACGTTAATTATGTTTGTAAGAAACCAAACCATTTGAAAATTGGTAGAAAATTGAGCAAGTTATGGTCATTTAAAAGTACCCTTAAACTCAATGCTACAAGGGAGCGAGCTGCCTGTGGTAAGATGGCCGCCAGTTGATGACGTTAGAGACTCCACCATAACACATCTAGCCTTTATACATATCTATGGTCTCCCTTCCTGCATTTTGCGGGAGATAATTCGGTTGTCAGTCCCATAAATTACTGAACTGTTTGTGTACAGAACAGGATTAAGCATTAAAGGTGAACTGACAACCGAATTAATATGCAGTGTGTACGGCAGTGTTCTTCAACCATGATCCTCGAGGACCCCCTTCCAGAAAGTTTTAGATGTCTCCTTATTTAAAACACATCAACCAACTCATCAGCCTCTTCCAGAATGTCTCCCTAACAAGCTAATGAGTTAAATCAGGTGTGTTAATTTAGGAGACATATAATACATTCTGGAATGGGGTCCTCGAGGACCAGGGACCATTGTAAAAGCTATGTTCCCCAATACATGAACTTTCCCAAACACCCCTATAATTTCGTCAGAAATGGATTGTTCCAAATTCGCGCTGGGGTTGCGTTTACGTGACATGACAGCCTGACGTAACCAAAAAGCTAAACATATGAGATCAGAGCGGTCAGACTGAAATAGATTTTCAGAATTGCGTTTTGAAACGGATTTCAAACCACCTCTGGATTAGAAAAAACGGATTTTAGGTAAAAAATGTGATTGGATTGGAACAAGGTCTTAAGCCCGGAATACACTGCAGGATTTTTGCCCTCCTATAAGATCATTACCTTATCACACTGTGCGACATGGATCATTTAAACTCGGGTACGTAAAGCATGTAGACTGTACGATGATGACACGGAAGCTTTGGCGGCTGCATCACACGTAAGCGCAACATCACCAGCATGCGCTCGTGGTAAACAAATACCAGTACGCAAGTCGTAGCGGCAAACTCACTGTGCGGTGATCATGCTGAATTTCTGACACTGTCAGAAAACTATTGTAGGCTGTCTTTGGACGCAAAACTGGGAAAACGTCCATCTTTGAACCTTTCTTACTGTACGACATAGGACCACCAATAAAGAGCCATGATCACAGAAATCGTGACGATTGTTTCATGATGGCAATCTTTCGCCAATAATCGTGCAGTGTATCCCGGGCTTTAGACTAAACTCTTTCCCTAGGCTAGTGCAGGCCCAGGTCTAACTGTTACCAAAATTCTGTTAAGGTCGCCTGGTCTCGACAATTGAGACTATGAATGCAGTAAATTCTTTGACATGTTGTCTATATCTGTTAGAGGTAATTTATTGTTTTCTCCTAGGTGAGCATTTGGAGGGTTTTGTGCAGGGGTGTATTTCTCAACCCACATATCTGCAGCAGTCATAAATCCCTGCAGTGCGTGTATGACACATTGATACGCAGATAACCATATACTGTATTAGACAAGTCTCTGTCTTGCATACCCTCACTCACTATTGTTATTTTAATCCTGCAAACACTACTTATTCTTATCTGAACAGTTTAAAAGGTGAGCACCTTTTAAAATAATTTAGTGAAATGTTCACTATAATGCCAAAGGAGAATGGGCTACAGTAAGGAAGATATTTTAAAGGAACGTTTGTAACCATAAGCAAACACTTTATATTACACCAAATACACAAAATAACATTGTATTTAGCAATGAAATTGTGCCCTTTTTAAAAAAGTTGTTTATAAAAAAGACTTAAATATTACATGTGTTTACAACATCACACTAATAGAATCGCTTACAAAACCTTTGTGTACTGTAAAGTCATGTACAAAATTATGCAGCGTCATGACTACATGTACACCCAGTATCTCAAACATCATGGCACATTTAGTCTTGTGTCTCACGACCAAACATCATAATCTTAAACCCGCACCTCAGGTGCCATATTTGATTTGAGAGCTTATCTGGAGCTATAGCAGGAAGACAGGTAATTTCTTTGAATTACAATTCAGTTATTATGAACTATAATTTTAATAAATAATTAAAATTTAATAAAGACCATGAATCGCATACAGTTCTTTTGTGCTTTTTGTTCTTTTTGACAGATGTGGTCACTATTAAACCAGCTAATTCTTTACTATCAAACTCATGCGTGCAGTAAAACCCTTTCTAATAAATTAGCCTGTAAGTACAGTGTGTGGTCTGAACAGATAAGTGCTAGTCATTGTGCAATGATTGACAGCATGAACAGAAAACGAGAAGTTTAGTATGACACATTCATTCATTCTAACATTCATGTCAAATACATAAAAGTGCTGTTTTATATGCATTAATGACACACTGACAGCACGAGACCTAACCTTGTGAACCAACGAGTAAGACATCATGAATAGACTTAGAAAAGAGAAAAGAATAGAAAAGAGTTCATTATAAATGTTTCTCATGTTGGATTTTACAGTTTGAGAGCTCCTGCTGTACTTGAACAAGATGGTAGATCTTTCTTAAAAGTGTCATGTCATTTCAATTTCCATCAAATACTTGTTTTACATGACCTCTTTAAAGATAATGTTCAAGCTGTAGGCTAGACATAAACTGTGTATATGAAAGCAATTAAGTAATGAAATAAAATGAAACCAAACATCTTTTCTTTTGAAGTTAAAAGAGAAAAGCCATCTCTGTGATTTTAATTAAAAACATGCAATAGCAATACAAAAGCAAGCTATGAAAGCATAAGATCCTCTAAAACACATGAACTCTGCTTTTAGCTATTTCTTGATCTAAAGTTTTTTTCTCTATAGCCATTTCTAAGACTTTTAGACTTATTGCCAGTTTTGTTTTATACCTTTTTGTCAGAAACAAATGGTTTTCATTGCTGTTTGCCTACATTTCTCGGTTGTATGGCATAATAAAACATGCAGGGTTGCCAGTTCTGCACAAAAACCCCAGCTCAATAGCCAGTCAAAACTAGCCCAATTATCCTAGTCCAATACCAAAACTTGGCTTTCATAAATAAAACAATCTTACCTTAAGATTGACAGCTCATGAAAAGCAGACAGCAGGGACATCAACAGCGGCAACAGTTAAAAAGTAGTTCAATTGGGAACACTGCTAATAATGGGAGATTGCCTGCTATAGCGCAGGATATGCAGAGGTATGCAAATCATAGTTTGACAGGCTAGTACATCCTATCATTGCATTCGGACAAAATAATTTATGGTCCTGCGCCTTCCACAGAATATATATATATATTTATTTTAATATATTCAGACACTTAAGGATTGTTATCAGGATGTGAAAAGACTTTCAACTAGCATAAAACCAACCCTGCCTTTAATAGGATGAGTATCATTACTTACCCCATTGACTCCAAACAGAAGAGCTAAAGGAATTGTTTCTGTCAAGATTTGAAAAGTTCAGATGCAAAACCCTCTAAGTACGTATAACATGTTTTCTTTTTTATGTTTAGATTCAGGAATTTCACTTTAACCTTGGAGATCCCACGGGGTCAAAATTGGCTGCTGTTAATTGCCGCTACCCAAAATCTTCTTGGGTTCGCCGGGGTTAATGGCAATGAAAAGGTTAATAATAATAATAATAATAATAATTCGTTACATTTATATATCGCTTTTCTGCAGACCTCAAAGCGCTTTACATATGAATGGGGGAATCTCCTAAACCACCACCAATGTGCAGCATCCACCTGAATGGTGCGACGGCAGACATATTGCACCAGAACACCCACCATACATCAGCTTATTAGTGGAGAGGAGACAGAGTGATATAGCCAATTAGTATATATGGGGATGATTAGTAGGCCAAGGTTGCCGGGGCACACGTTATTAGTCAAATTTGACTGTTGTGAACTGTAAAACGTTCCAAACGCATGCAAAAATTAATTTTATTGGACATAGTTCACAGTTGCAAAATTACTTAAAGAGCACCTATTACATTGCTAAAAACAACATTATTTTGTGTATTTGCTTTAATGCAATGAGTTTGCGTGGTTTATGGTTCAAACACATTATTTATACCGTACATTATTGTTGCTCCTCTAAGCCCTGCTTCCCTGAAACACACAAGTTCATCGTTCTGAAAAGCGCAGTGTACTCCCATTGGCCAGCTAACCAGAATGTTGTGATTTGCTTGAATACCACCGGAAACCAGGCCTGGTTCCACCGGGGGCCAGGGTGGGCCTGGCCCACCCTATCAGAGGCTTGGCCCTGGCCTCACACTAATAACAGCCAATCTTTTGGCCAAAAATTTGTAATGTTATACTATATTAACAAATGTGAGAATAATTCTTAAGAAAAACAGCATTTTAGATAAAATTTACATTTTTAGTTTGTAACAAGTTTGTTTTAGTTGATGTAAATAGTTATTTTTAAAGAACTGCCCCTTTTTAACAAAATATTACAAGAATAAACCCAATTCTTGCTGTTCATGCTTCACTCAAGTAACAGGTTTTTTTAAGTTTATGAAAATAGTTATTTTAAAAGAACTGCCCATTTTTAACAAATCTAAACTAAAAACTAAAGTTACTTAATTGATACAAGATCTATTCAGGGGTCAAAAATATTACAAATGCAAAAAGAGAGAATGTAAAAATAAACATGTTAACCATTTATATATATATATATATATATATATATATATATATATATATATATATATATATAAAGTTACTAAATAGTTCCAAAATATGTACAAAAAAATATTAGAAATAAAGACACACAAACACAACAATAACAAACAACCCTAACAATTGTTTTAAATATGATATTAAAACTATAGACATGTTAGATTAAAGCATTAAAGCCCCCCCCAATCCGACCGGCCCACCTGGAATATCACTTGGCCCAGGGGCGGATTTAGTGATTTGGGGGCCCAAGGCAAAACCATGTGTGTCGGGGCCCTAACTATGCACCCTTTACTGTCTCTTTTTTTTCTCGAGGAAGATGTTTCAGCCCCCAATGAGGTTGAGATTAATATATATTGTGTGTGTGTGTGTATATTATAGTATATATATATATATATATATATATATATATATATACAGTATATATACAGTATATATATATATATATATATATATATATATATATATATATATATATATATATATATATATATACAGTATATATACACAGTATTATGATTGGATTTTATACTAACCACAGTACTACATGGTAAAAAGATAAAAAGATGTGTATAACATTTCTGTACTTTTTTATTTTACTTTTTGTACTGAATTTCTTTAATATATTTTCATTTAATGCCACATTACATCTACAATATACTTTAAATTAAAATACTTTGTATTCAAATGAACATAATACGATGGGAAGAAACAATATGGTTTTAAAATGCAATCATAGGTGTTAAGGACCCAACATCCAATAGGAAAATTCAACTGCAGTAGCCACTGTTCAACCTGAAGAGGGCAGCACTCAGACGTTTTTTACACCATATATTGCAGTAGCATTGAAACACTTTCCAAATGTCAAAAAAAAAACTTACTAAATTCAATGAACAGCGCTAATAAAGCATCATTCTTACAGATCATTAACTAAAAACGTTGGTTTAGGATGTAGTTACTCTTTAAGATCTCAAGATAAGATAAACAAGGGGTGAAATTTGACTTTATACAGTGGATGGTAAAGTGTCATGTATTGCTTCTGCATTACATTATGTAAACAGTTTTTATATTAATGAACTAAACAGATGTCATCTATCAGTTAATGTACACATCTTGTACTTTGACGTTTGCTAGTGAAACACAGGGCAAAGCCGATGCATGCTACCGTTTTCATATGAGATTTAAATGAGACTGAAGCGATCACAAAGTCGTGTGCAGATTGTGGAATGAATTACAATCTTTAGTGGGCAGACATTTCGGCGGACTAAAGCTTACCTAAATGCTACTGTACCTGAGATTACACGCTAATATTATATAAACTGTAGATCCTGTATTATTTGCGGAGCATAAGTTACTCACCGGCACACTTTCAGTGTCCGTGGCCGACAGAGAGCTGTGTCTGACGGAAAAGAGGTTGCTGAGGGCAGTGCAGACCGTGGTGGTGTTTGTGTGGTGTGAAGAAAAGCGGAGACTTTGGCTATATTTTTGTGAGCTTTTTTCTGCTCCATTGGTGTAGCTACGTTTTACTGTTAGTTTATTTTCTTGCAGCTTCGCTCTTTTAATGTATCATACTCACTCGCTGCTGCCTGTTGATTTGAGCTACGCGCTAATATGCGGTAGTGCATGGAATGATCCACTTTAAACTATAATGGGGGGCGGATTCGTGCAGATGTAATAACGTTCAAACCTTTTATGGAAATATACTGAAAAACACAAAATATGTTTAAATAGAATTCCTTATTAAACAAAATTATGATAGTCTTCTGGGAATCTTGATTATAACCAGGGGCAAAAAGTGGCAGCTCACCAAGTACACCCCTGCATTTTGGGGCCCCTTGGTAAGGCGGGGCCCAAGGCAATAGAGACAGAGCGCCGTTATGCAAATTTGAAAACCACGCCCACCGGGGGGGAATTCAATCCAACCGTCTCCATTGACTTTGTATTGCGAGAAGCCGCCTCCTTGTCATTTCTGGCTTATAACAAAAAACTGAATAATGCCTAAAAGCTGCTGTGTGACAATATGTACAGCTAACAAGCCAAATAACCCAGAAATAAGTTTTTATAAGCTGTCGAGCCGCAAAACCCAGTCTTTAAGGAGAATAAAGTGGATCGCCGACTACGTTTCCCCCTGGTGGACGCAGTTCTACTAATAGAAGTACTATGAAAAGTTGCCTGTATCCATTTTTGTGTCTTTAAACGCTCGTTTTTTGGGGTCGACAGCTTATAAAAACGTATTTACAGATTAAACTTAAAAACAGAATAATACCTAAAAGCTGCTGTGTGAAAAGGTGTACATCTAACACGCCAAAAAAATAAATAAATACGTTTTTATAAGCTGTCGACTTCAAAAAACGAGCGTTTAGACACAGATATGGAAACAGGCAACTTTTCATAGTACTCCTATTAGTAAAACTGCGTCCAATAGGGGTAAACGTAGTCGGCGATCCACTTTATTCTCCTTAAAGACTGGGTTTTACGGCTCGACAGCTTATAAAAACTTATTTCTGTGTTCTTTGGCTTGTTAGCTGTACATATTGTCACACAGCAGCTTTTAGGCATTATTCAGTTTTTGTTATAAGCCAAAAATGACAAGGAGGCGGCCTTTTGCAATACAAAGTCAATGGAGACTGTTGGATTGCTTTCCCCCCCGGTGGGCGTGGTTTTCAGGTTGTGACGCGCTGCGCTCTGTCTCTATTGCCGACCTTTGCTTAATGGGTAAGTCCGCCCCTGATTGGCCCACCTTTCATTCAAAACCTTTCATGTAAAAACATTTTTACACAGCGGGGTTAGTTGTAACACGATGTTATAATTAAGCCTCAGGTATACAATGATAATGAAATGAAAACAATGTAAATACTATTCATCAAAATGACAACTGCTAATACAATATCATGGAAAATCTTTAATTGTGCAGCCTTATAAAAAATCAATTTATATGCATTGATGGTTATGAAGAATCATGGATGGATAAATGTGTGGTATCTATCAATTATAGGCAGATACAGTATATAAACAATATCCACCTTTAATATATAGCTTATTTTATATATTTTATTGAATTATTTGTGTTTAAACACAATTTTCTACCCTCTGTTTGTTACAATGAACCCCTTCTATTGGGTAAGTTGTAACGTTTCCACTCCTGTCACTTTCGGTGGAATTGTACAATAACAGTAGGTCCCACGAACAAACTTTAAGTGTTCATTTGTAGCAGAAATGTGTGTGTTGATTGTGTAGAAAAAATGATTAATCCAACTTAAATATTTTTTATGATTGAGCCAAAGTCAAAAAGTGTGTTCCCCCTCCCGCCTAGTTTCCATCTGCAGCCAATTATGAATTATACTGTCTTCATATTGCTTTAATTTAACTACATACTCAGTGGATTAAATCTGCTCACCACACCTATTATGAGATAAAACACACAGTTTCGGCACTTTGTTGGGATCTTGTGAACATACATTACCTCATAAAAGGTGATGAGATTTATATCCGTTTAATAAATCCTGCAAGATCAGAGAACCAGAGGAACCGTAGGATGCTAAATAAAACTCACTCAAACTCACTCATGTGTGGGCTTGTCAGACTTGATTATAATTATACACATTATGTACTCTGGTTAGAGATTGACTGATGGTTAGAGTTCTTGTGAAGTGTCACGTAACCATTTTGTCTCTCATTTTTTGTTGTCTTTTGTCTGCTCCACACATTATGCACGTTTCTGGTCAATTTTTTAATCAGTGCTTGAAGGTGCTGTGGTCTAAATACAAAGAACAAAGGCGGCCCTCCTTCATTTTCACTTCATTGATCACCTTGTGGTTTGCAGTTAGTCATAATAGTCATTGTTATGAAGTACCGTTTGTGCTTGCACTGTATTTAAACAAAGTATTTCTATTAATGGATGCAATGTTGGCAAATGAGGTACATATGGAGAGTGAGATTTTAATACTTGTACCACACATCTACCTCATCCAATTCGTGGTCTGAAATATTATAAACACAGACAAGTGTAGTGATACAAATTATGATGTAATAGCAACAGTTTAGTTATTTAGTTGCTGTTATACTCCATATCAGCACTCCGGGAACACCATTTTAAACCAATTACAGCACAAGAGCAAACTGTTGTATAAGTTAAGTGGGGACTTGAAAATAGAAATGCTTTGAAGCAATGACCTGCTATTGAGCTTTCTCATAATTTGACAGATGCCTCATTTGCATATGCACTGAAAAAATGATTAATTGAATTTAATAAATTTTTTAAGGTAAGTTGCAATCAATTTATTTAAGCTACATTAAAACAAAAGTTTTATATTTTATTTTACTTTACTAATCTTTTTTGTTTAAATGTAGCTTAAATAAATTGATTGCAACCACTTACCTTAAAAAAAATTATTCAATTCAATGAATAATTTTTTTCAGTGTGGTTGTTTCTGCTGATAGTAAGGATTACCTTAATATTAGTGGACTCAAACGAGTTAAAAAAATATTGTGTTAACTAATATTTTTGAGTTGAATTAATTTTGAGTTGAATTTTAAAAATGTAATGCAACCAACTACACTGAAAAAATGATTCATTGAATTTAATCAAATTTTTAAGGTAAGTGGTTGCAATCAATTTATTTTAGCTACATTTAAACAAAAGTTTTATATTTTATTTTACTTTACTAATCTTTTTTGTTTAAATGTAGCTTAAATAAATTGATTGCAACCATTTACCTTAAAAAATTGATTAAATTCAATGAATTATTTATTTCAGTGTAGCTTACTTTTTAAACTTTTTTACACACAGCAAAACCACCAGTGTTAATTTAACTCTATGAGAGTTGATTTCAACACTATACCAGTGTTTATATAATTCTCACTGCCCAGAGTTAAAATAACACTCCAACTAGTGTTAAAGATTTTACTCCACCTTGGTGTTGATCATTTTACTCTGATAGTGTTAAAGAATTAACTCTAAACACTGCCTTTAAAACACCCATTAGAGTTAATTACACTTAAGTAGAGTCAATATTAAAACACTGATAGAGAGTTACTTGAACACTGAAAATAGTACTTCATCATACATCTTTGATTATTAATGACAACAAGAATTAAATTAAGCAAAGTTATTGACCACAAATTTATTTAACAAATTTATTTGACATTATTAAATATTTATAAAAAAATAAAGTTTCACTTGTGAACTTTTTCAAAATTTTCAGAGAGTGGTTATGTATACAGTCCTTTCAATTTTGCCAAGGAGTTTAAACAAAACTGGAAAAGTGTTTTAAAATCCATGTCTGACACACATCTAGGGCAAATCACAGCAAATCTTTCACTAAACATTCTGTAAAACAATACATCACAAAAGTAATCACAATTTTATTCAGCACATATTAATTAGAAATTTGGGCAAGGATAAAATGCATGCTGAAACCGTAAATGAGATACTAGTTACAGCTAGTTAAAAAAAGTTTGCTCTCAGCTCTCAATCTCTAGTTTTCCCAACATGTAAACTGTTGTTTGATTAAATTAGTTAAAGTAAAGGAGTCCATCATCATACATTACATTAAAAACAAAGTCAAATGCTAATAAAAGGGAGCCTTCCGACTGATGGGGTGAGATTCTTATCAAAAGCCACGTCAAAGTTCTCAAATCTGGCCGCAGATCCTGCTAACCGCAGTAAGGTACGGTTGTCATCCTACTCGTTGCTGAAGATGTTCTTCAAGGCTGGTACAAGACTATAAAAGATAAAGAACAACAGTTATTATATTAGACCTATACATCTGCACAACATTGAGAAAATCATTAGAAGTACAGAGCCACACAGACAGATTTAGAAAGCAGGCTCTCCTACTTACCTTATGATACACCACAAGCCTGCTCACTGCAAATCTGATGCACTGATTCCGTTGAGGTGATGGTGGAAGGAGATGGAGCAGTAAAGGCAGTGTTGCCATGTCACTATCACAGTCTATGCTCTCACTGGTTCCTTGTAGGAGTCTTCCTTAAACAACATAAACAGACATGTCACAATACTGTACAATTAGGGCTGTGCAAAAATATCGATACAGCTAACTATCGTGATAGTTGGCTGTATCGAAAGTGTATCGATATTTTGATCGCTACTATTGATATTTTAAAACCAATCAAATTCTTCTGTGTGCGTCAAACGACCTCCTCTGCCTCTGCTGTAGTTGTCACTGTCCAGTTGTCTGCCATATACGGCCAATGTCTCAGAAGTTAGAGGGAGTGAGAAAATGGCAGAAAATTTAAAGAGCTGCAGGTGTTCAGTTCTATTTTTTTTACATTTTTGATAAAAAAAAGAAAAAGTATTGCAATGTATCACAACATGCAACGCATTGTATCGTGATACGTATCGTATCGGGAGGCCCTTGCCAATACCCAGCTCTATGTACAATACATAATAGAGGTTGACCGATTTTTGGCATATTTTTAAAAATCGGCTTTGGCCGATTTTGCTGCAAAATTAGGCCGAATAATAGACAGGCGCATCTGCGGGCACCTAAGCGTTGTTGTAGAACTCGTGACGCTGCCTCTTGCTGCAAGCAGATAGCTCCCGTGTGTGTGCACGCCTTGTTCACAAACAACTTTAGTAAACGATGGCGGAACAAGACGTCACTGTCAGCACAATCAGTCACTTATAGCGCCTCAGAAATGATAATGTAAATGTGTTTAGAGAGATTTGCCCTAAATAACAGTCTCAACTAAAAAACATAGACATTTACTATGTTAACTTTATGATGAATAAATAATTTATCAGGTCTACCATATAAGGATTTTATCCTACAAAGCAATAAAAGTCATGGTAAAAAACTGATCAAAGATGATGACAGAAGAGTGTCAGGTAATATCTGTGTCTGATCAATGCATGGTGCAGAGGAGGTTGTAAAACTCTTCAGAAAGACCAGTCATAATTTTTTTAAATACTTTGACTTAAATAGTGACATTTTTACATTTAAAATATCTGCTAATGATGAGAACATTTTGATTATTATGTACATGTAGAAAATCAGCCAAACATATCGGCTGCCCTGATTTCTAAACATCGGCCAGAGAAAAAGCCATATCGGTCGACCTCTAATACATAAGATGACAGACACATTTCAATTTGACAAATGAATAAAGATTTTGAAAGTCATCATTTATGAAAGCATGTATTTTGACAAATTAAATTAAAATAATGAAGTGCATTTACCAATATGTGCAACAAAAATGTTGACTAGGACTTCCACTATTCTGCTTAATGGCACAAATGACCATCTTCCAAAACACAACAAATGTTTGCTTGTTACTTCTTCACACACATTTAATTATGCATAGTGAAAATACTATGTGTACTCTTTTACCTCGGTCATGGAGTCATCTGTTGTCTTAGATTTCTTGGAACGACTTTGGTCAAGTTCAGATGGTAAATGACAGTGGCAGAAGCTGCTTGTTGCATCTGGTGACAAAAATTCATGACAAACACACAAAAACTGAAAAATAAACCTAAATTAGTTTTATAAAACAAAGATAATCATCACACTGTACCTTCATTTTGTCCTCTAACTGTAAGCAGCACATCTTGTAGAATGTCTTCCTCGATTTCAGTGTCATCAACAATGCATACATTAGTCCACAGTCAGTTTAGCTTACCACCTATGACAAAACACAAATTGCATTTTATATATATGTAAGGAAGCAACAAATAAATGAACAGTGAAAAAAAATCACCTTCACTAATGAGCAAAAATAAATCAATCCTGCAGTTTGATACATTTCCTGGAGCCCTGGTAACCAACTTCAGCAGCATGTTCCAAACCTGAAATAGTGATTGAATAAAAAACTTTGTATTATCAAACAAAATGTACTATAACATTAAATATGAAAATGTTTTTCATAAAGTTATTGCATCTTATTATAAAGTAATTTAACAAAAATATATGCAATAAAAAAACTGTGGCTTAGGTGAGTGACTTGGTTAACAAAAACTATTCAGGACAGATTTTAGTACATTGATGATGAGTGTTCTTTTAATGTATTCCCATAAATGCACCTTTAAAGACCTTAACGCGCTTACGTGCGATTTCTTAATTTTCTACCTTCTGTAAAGTTGTGCATTCAAATCGCGCGTGGTCATGCGTCGTCATACGTAGATCAGACGCGCGTGAACAGCTTTGAACGCGGTTCAACCAATCAAATCTAATTCCAGCTATCCGTCACTATTAGGGCGAATTCCAATCGTTAGTCACCGTCCCTATGCCCTACTCCCTTCAAAGTGCAGATATACTCGTGTGTGAACTCTGAAAGAAGCAGCATACATTTAAAATGCTACATTTTAAGACAAGTTACATTAGGCGAAAAAACGAGCAAATCATTTTCTCTCACGAAGTGAATGACGCAGCCATTTACCACACCGCGTGTAACAAGCAGAAATAACTGACATTCACAATTTAATTACATTTAAACAGCGAAAATAACCCCCAAAGTCTAATTTATTAAAAGTCTAAAATGAAAATATTGTGACAAATGTACAATTAAGGAGTTAGTGATAAAGGTTGAATATCACAAACACCTGGATTGCATCATGTTTCTTTGCCCACATTGCTTGACTCACACCATAATCTGAAACCACCACCCTGAACGTAAGAGAACTGCACAAACTTAACTGTTTAAATGTACCCGCAAATACAAAATTAGCTATTTTTGCGTTGTTTTGCAAATACGTCGAGCACATACAGAATTATAGATTTTATTAATTATGTAATGTTAGACAAATTGTAGTGTAAGTTACCTCAATACAAAATTAAGAAAGCACATTTAATAACGTTAGTCTCTTAATAATAATAATTGGTTAACGTTACATATTTGTCCAAAATCACTCAAAAATTGAACTCATTGCATTATTTAAACAAAACTGCACCGTCATGAGGTAACGTTAAACCGATTAAACAACGTCAGCCAATTACAAATTGAAATTCAGTTCAGTTCAATTTTAAAGATTTCCTTGTGGTCACCCACCAAAATATTCACGATTTAACAAACCTACACGGATTATTTGCAGTTTATTATACATTTATCACCATCATATTTAACTTATTTGGCTTACCTCAGTAACGTGAGTCCAGGTCGGTCGATGCTGAGTAACTGACTTTCCCGCTTCAGAAAGAAGGGGCGTGGCGTGAATCTTAACTCCCCGCAAACGTTATTATTGGAACACTGGAAAGCAACACCCCCTTGTGGAAGTTTCTGACACTGTGAGTGATGATAAATTATAAACGAACACTACAACTAACACCTGCCCACTCTAGAGTAGCCAACTCTGTAAAATCAACACTGGTGGTTTTGCTGTGCAGTGTGCTTTAAATGCCCCCTCACAGATTAAACCCTAAAAATTATGTGTATGGTGCAAAATTAACAAAACGCTAAACTTTTTAGGTATTTCTTGGACTAAATAATTTGTCAAAAAGGCAAAAACCTCAATTTTATCTGTTATTAAACACTGAAAAAAATGATTCATTGAATTTAATAAAATTTTTTAAGGTAAGTGGTTGCAATCAATTTATTTAAGCTACATTTAAACAAAAAAGATTAATAAAGTAAAATAAAATATAAAACTTTTGTTTAAATGTAGCTTAAATAAATTGATTGCAACCACTTACCTTAAAAAAATTTATTAAATTCAATGAATCATTTTTTTCAGTGATGAGCACCTACACTAAAAAAAATGATTCATTGAATTTAATAAATTTTTTAAGGTAAGTGGTTGCAATCAATTTATTTAAGCTACAATTAAACAAAAAAGATTAGTAACCTAAAATAAAATATAAAACTTTTGTTTAAATGTAGCTTAAATAAATTGATTGCAACCACTTACCTTAAAAAAATTGATTAAATTCAATGAATCATTTTTTTGAGTGATGAGCACCTACACTGAAAAAAATGATTCATTGAATTTAATCATTTTTTTAAGGTAAGTGGTTGCAATCAATTTATTTAAGCTACATTTAAACAAAAAAGATTAATAAAGTAAAATAAAATATAAAACTTTTGTTTAAATGTAGCTTAAATAAATTGATTGCAACCACTTACCTTAAAAAAATTGATTAAATTCAATGAATCATTTTTTTCAGTGATGAGCACCTACACTGTAAAAAGTGTTTCTGTGCCTTAGTAGATTTAACAAAAATAAATTGGGTAAACTGTATTAAAAAAAAAAATTCTTGTTTTTTTAATCAAAATATGAGTTAAAATAAAATAAAAATAGGAATAAATTGATAAATTCTATATGAACACATTATTGAGTAAATTCAACTTAATTTTATTATCTATAATAGATTTAAATTTGTAAGAAAGAAAGTAACTTAATAATTTTGTGTTAAAACTACATGAATTAATTTAGTAAACACAACTAACTAGGCAGTGGACTTGCAGTTCCCAGCATGCTTTGCATGGGACTGCATTTGGAGAGTGAAATTTGAATTGAAACTTTTTTGTTTTGTTTTTAACTAAAAAGAAAGACTTGTTAGTGTTTAATGTTCATTTCTCTTCAATATTTGGAAGAGTTTCTGTTTTTTCTTTGAGTTTTGTAGTTACCATTGTTCAGAAGACTGGTGCTTGTGCATAGACTGCATACTGAAGTATGTCGCGCTTTACAGCTGCCCAATACGAAACTGAGTCGGTGCGTTGTTTGAATAAACGTTTCTAGCCCTCATCTCACGGCATAAAAAACAACAACTAACCATAAATATGTTACCTGTACCAAGAAAAGTAGGTTTATCTGAGTAATACTAGTACAATAAGTTAACTCAACTCAATTTTATTGCATTCATATTAAGTAATGTTAGTGTGTTCAATATACTTAAAAAAGGTTGCAAGTTGACTCAACCTAAAACTTCCCATGCAGTCACTTGCCTCACTTTTTATAAGTTAGATCTAGGTATTACTTTTTACAGTGTACACTGAAAAAAATGATTCATTGAATTTAATCAATTTTTTAAGGTAAGTGGTTGCAATCAATTTATTTAAGCTACAATTAAACAAAAAAGATTAGTAACGTAAAATAAAATATAAAACTTTTGTTTAAATGTAGCTTAAATAAATTGATTGCAACCACTTACCTTAAAAAAATTGATTAAATTCAATGAATCATTTTTTTTCAGTGTATTGTCCCAATCACAATTTTACATTTCCTTCGGTGTGTAAGTGTGTATTAGTACATGTTAATGATATGCAAAAGGTACAAACCCCAAAGTAAACAATGATGTGTATCGTCTCCGACATAAATCACTTTTCTTGTAGTACAAGAAACACACAGATTGTAGGCAACAGTTTACTTCCTTGGATTGGTGATGTAGAGAAGACTCTATTATTATAATTCCTCCCGCTTTGACTCACAGCCTGTAAATTAACCCCTGTTAGCAACCAAATCTTTCAAACATGGTAAGGAGTGCACATTTTCTGCTGATGTCAGAGGTATTCAGGCCAA
This sequence comes from Misgurnus anguillicaudatus, assembly GCF_027580225.2. Lineage (NCBI taxonomy): Eukaryota > Metazoa > Chordata > Actinopteri > Cypriniformes > Cobitidae > Misgurnus > Misgurnus anguillicaudatus. The sequence goes on from NW_027395278.1 coordinate 24,166, forward strand.
TCACAATGTACAGATTGACTGGCCAATCAGGGACACAGAGCTTTTCAAGTACGTGCGTTTCAGTGAAATCTGGAGCAAAAAAAATGTTTTGTGTGGAAAATAATGTGTTTTAACCCTAAACCACGCAAACACATGTATACCAAATACACAAAATAACTTTGTTTTTTAGAAATTAAATAGGTATTCTTTAATATTTATTGATTCTTTTTTGTGACAATATTTTGTAGTCATTGTACTGGTTTATGTCTTCATGTTGTAATTTTTTGCCAAGCCTCCTTAAACGCTTCCTAAAGAGCACGTATTTTCCGATTCACGATTTTACACACCCTTTGGCGTGTAAGTGTGTGTTAGTACATGCTAACGATATGCAAAGTTACCAATCCCAAAGTAAACGATGACGCGAGTCGTTGTTTCTGCTAATAGGAAGTATGCCCGGAGAGGACTCATGTAGAGCACAGTAATGTCTGTTGTTAATATAAGTCATTGCAGCTGACTTATCATCCCTTGGGGTTTTCTTGGCATGCAGGGACAGATGCAGATGGCCTTGGATCCAGCTTACACTCAATTTATTCAGCCCTACTTTATATGATGTAGCCTACTCTCGTGTTGACGTGGATTCTTTATGTGTTTGTTTATATATGAAGAATTATGTACTTTATATTACCAAATTGGGTTCATTAAGATTCATATTGAATCTTTTTTTTAGGTTTAAAATGTGGGCTGAGGATCATCATGTCGAATGTTTCAAATTAAGTACTAGGCTAGTTTACTTAATACAATTATATACAGAATATTGCAATTCTTAAAGTAAGTGATGTGACAATAAATTCTAACATTACTTCATAATGTAGCTTGCAGTGGCAGTATGATTATTATGCATTTACAGTAGTGGCCAAAAGTGATGTGCGGGGAAACATTTGTACAATATTTGCACTGTAAAAAAGGATTTGTTGGTTCAACTAAGAAAAGTAAGTTACCTGCCCTTAAATTTTGAGTTGATTTAATATTAGTTGACTCAAAAAAGTAAAACAAATTGTGTTAAAGAGCAACTATTTTATTGCTAAAAACAACGTTATTTTGTGTATTTGGTATAATACAATGTGTTTGCGTGGTTTATGGTTAAAAACACATTATTTTCCACATACTGTATATTTTTGTAGCTCCAGATTTCACCAGCTTCCTGATATGCACGGATTTGAAAAGCTCTGTGTCCCTGACTGGCCAGCTAATCTGTACGTTGTGATTGGCCTGAATACCTCTGACGTCATCCAGAAATGTGACGCTCCTTACCATGTTTGAAAGATTCGCTCACAATGCAATGCTAACAGGAGTTAACTTACAGGCTGAGGCTGAAGCGGGAGGAATTATAATAATGTCGGTCTTGTCTACATCACCAATCTCAGGAAGTAAACTGTTGCCTACAATTCGTGTGTTTGTTGTAGTCCAAGAAAAGAGATTTACGTTGGAGATGATAACTCGCGTCATCGTTTACTTTGAGGTTTGTACCTTTTGCATAGTTAACATGTACTAATACACACTTACCCACCAAAGGTAATTTAAAAACATGAATCGGACAATAGGTGCTCTTTAAATGTTATTTTAAATTAAGTATTTTTCATTTAAACATATTAGCTGAATGTTTTTTTAAGTGTTTCCAAATGAAGTCATTTTTTAATTGACCCAAATTTTTACTTTTTACAGTGTAATATTAGATGATTTCTATTGATTTTACTATTCCCATACTGCCACAGAGAAAGCATGCTGTTATGTCTACACACTACTTTTGTTTCGTTTAATATGGAGGCAGATAAAACGGCAACAGGTCCCAAATGAGCCTCATTTACTCAAGCCTAATTGATCTGTCTAACCTCTGTGAACAAACATGTCATGTACTGTAATTACACTAACAAAACCCCAGATATGTTGTGATGAAATAAATAAATACTAATGTGACTATTTTAAATGAAGCATTCGTAAGGCGTTTATAGCCCTGCAAAACAGATTCTCATTCTATTCTTTCATTTTACTGAATTACAATTCATGCTTAGAAACATAAATCTCACTGAAACGTAAATATCAAAGCAATTAAACTCAAAAGGAATTTTACAGCAATGTTCCCACCCGGCTGCGGTGTAAAAAATTATTTTATGGTCAGTTGAGAGCAGAGCTTGGTGATGTGTTGCACACATCAAAACCAGCTTAAACCCTTAAAATACACAACATGCAGCTATGAAGCAATGGTGATAGCATTCTGCCACATGAATCCTCTGTATCATCAGGGAATCAAATACAAATATTGTATGGATTGTGCAAAATACCAGATCATGTTGCAAGACAGTCAGGCTAAAGGCTTCATAAAAGCTAAAGCTTGTGCGAAAAGTTAAATTAAAACAATGAATTTTGAGTTGAAATGTTGTAAAATATCCATAAAAAAGGAAGGAAATTAAATTTTCATTTATAACACAGTAAAATGAGATTATTGTTATAATATAGTAAAATTAGAGAATTCATAAGGTTTGAATAAAGCTGCAACTCACTGCATATTTCTTAAAACGGCTAATCCGTTTGCAGTACAGTGGTGTACCGTAATTATCTGTAAACATTATATTGGTTTTTGTACCGTATTTATTTGACATCTGTGTGTGTTTTGTGTGTTTTTGTGTGTTTAACTTCTGGTCTGTGTTTGTTTTTTGGTCTGGCTAGTGGCTAAACTGACCTCTGAACAAATACTGTACCTTGTTTACTAAAAACAAGGGGAGACGGCAAGCATGCATCACTTCTGTGCAAAGCTGCTTTGGCACTTTGGCAGCAAGGCAAGAATTCAAGGATCTGTAGCTAACATTATTACATTAGCTCAATGTTATAGTTATACAACACTTAAGCTATGATTTGAACAAAGATCATTTACATATTATTACATTTTGCTTATTATCAGAAATGTTGTTATTGATTCTTTGCGGAAGTCTACCGGAAGTTAGGTTTTTCTTACAGCAAATATGTATCTGGTTCAAGCTAGGGCTGAGTCAAAGACTTTGGTCAGGAGACCTTTCGGTGTGGTGTTAACATTTTCTCTTTTGGACACTGTGGGTTTAAGGGCTCATTATACTGTAGTTGTGCGTACGTCCTACGGCGTTGCCGTTTGAGTTAAATCACTCCTCAACTTGGCCCATCACAAACGGAAATACCTATGATGCAGTTTTTTAACCTGATGGGAGGGGTTCAAGTGGACCAATCACAGCGCTTGCGGTCCGTGTAGAACTGACGTGATGTAAAAAATTTGGTGAGGTGCACGTCAGGCTACGTATTGGCTACGGATAACCTACGGCGTAGACCTTACGCGCGACTATAAATTGGACTTGACTCTCACAGTCCAAAAACATGCAAGTTAGCTGAATTGGATATACTAAATTGCCTTTCAATCAACTTGTGTGTGGATTTACTTAAAGTATAGCTGAAGGAATGGTGTTGGATCCAGGTGAGAGATCTTAAGTCACTAGTGGAGTAAACTGAGAAATTTGCTTATTGCCTAATCAGAGTTGGTTCAACTTGTTGGTTTAAGTTGACATTACTCAGTAAATTGAATTCATCACCCAAAAGTTGAGTAAACTCAAAAAAGCTGTGCGGCAAGTTGCCTTGAAAGTTTAAGTTAAGTCAACCTTTCTTTTTTTTACAGTGAGCATACATTATTACTAGTGTTTTACTTCCCACAGTGTTCACAGTAAGTTTAGCAGCCCTAAAAACTCTCCCCACAGATCCTGTAAAATAGAGCAACTGAATATTTATGTTAGGCATGTTTTTGCACTTCAAGTACTGTATGGAGGCAAGGTCTAAAATTCTCTTAGAGATGTTTGGAGCTGTTACTTCAAAATCGGAAGCTTAAAGGGATAGTTTAGCCAAAAATTATATTATATAATTTATTATATTATATAATTTTTGGCAGAACTATCCCTTTAATTCCCAGAAAGTGACATTTTTATTGATATTTAATTCACATTACAATGATTAAATCTGTCTGACATTGGACTTGGTGTCTATTATTAATTATATTATATAGTTTTAATAAATTGTTCTTGTAACCCTTGGCTAATCATATACTGTACAAAGGCTATGCATTTATACACAAGCATTTAAACATTTAATCACTGACTGAATTGTTTCTCGTGAACTTTAAAAGCGTTTGACCTGAAGGCATGTGTTTGAAATTATTTTTACTACAGTACAAGATTTTTATTAATAAAAATAGAAAAATAAATGGGGACTGCTTCAACATTATTTAAATATTTATATGATTTTAGATACAGCTTATTACACTTACGCATTTGGCAAATGTTATAAAGCAACCTGCAGTGCATTACAAGAATAAACATTTCTTTTTCATCACTGTGTGCTCGAACCCATGACATTTTGTGCTAACGCAATGCTCTGCGATGATCATTCCTGCTTGTGGTCGTAAAAAATGACTGCCAATTTCTTTAATGTAAAATTAGATTTTCTTGATAATGGTGCAATTCACTTAAAGATGGTAGTTTTTAATTAGCAATTTAACTTGTAGAATAATTGTGCCCTTCAGAAGAAGTGAGCAATATGAGATTACTCTTACACACAATGATGAAAACCACAGTAATGACTGACAAACTCCTTGGTGGTTTACATTTGCGTATAAATAAGTAATTACGGTTTCTAGCCCCATCGTCTCCAGAGTAATTGCACATGATTGCAGACACTTTCTCTGCTACTTATTTAAACACTCACTATTGAGAAGTTTTTAAAAGCAACAGACTTACTCTTTGAAAACATGGCACTGATGAGGTAAGCAAAAACGTTGGCCAAAATGATAGCCTATACGATCAAGGTAATCACTAAATTGTGCCCACTGTTTCAGAAGTGTGGATGGTAGATATATATATCATGACTATTGTCCATTTATAAATATTAATGTTCTCCCATCCGACATTCTTGAAATCCAACAAATGCTGACAGTGCGGTTTATTTGCATGTTCTGTATGCATGGTTTTAGTACCCGATTCACTAAGTGAATTATGGAAATGAGCTAACAGCGCAATCTTTTCTGTAAAATTAGGGCTGAATGCAATTTGAATAAAACTCTTTCCAATCTCGGGTCGGAGTCCTCCAGAATACTGCGCTCTGTCATATTTCAGTAATATTTGACCCAGGAACCTTAAACAGCATTTTGCAAAGTGCGCTTGTCTACACTGCTTGTCTAAATATGAACTTTAACTTTTTCTATATCATTTGTTGTTAATTTGATCAATAAGCAGCTTTATTGTAACAATCATCTTTCCCAAATACCACACTCAAAAATAGTAATTGGCTGAACATGATTCAATCATGGACATCAATCAGTTACATCATGTTGATAGAATATGTCTGAATCACGTTTACTTAACATGAAAAAATGATACTTCATATAGCAACAACATGACTGGATCATGTAAACCCCACAAATTTGTTTAATTCACTCTTTGGTTAACTTTTCTTCAAATCAAATCTGATCATGGCATTAATCATTATAATGCAACCCTATATCACAAAATTATGTACCTATAGGCACGTATGGACCAACGTGACAATGTCACGTTTTGCCGCGTTTGAGCGTGAGCATGTCAGAAAGCTGGTGATGGTGGCCTAAGACTTTTGCACAGTACTGTATTTCAATTCAATTCAACTTTATTTATATGGTAATTGTTTCAAAGCAGCTTTACATTAAAAGAAGCAGGGGAAAAATCGACAGACAATATAAATATAAGTAGCAAAATACAGCGGCTATGAATAAACTTTACAAGCGAGCGTATTAATAATGTCTCGTACACAAGAGGGTGCTAAGTTAAGCCAATGTCGGCTGACTCCCCGGGGTTAAAAAAACCCATAGGAGAAAAACCTCCCGACTTTTTTAGCCAGGAGGGAAAAAAGTCCTAGGAGGGAAAAAACGGATCATAATTGAATAGCTCAGCTGTATGATGTTTCATCTTACAAAAATGTAAGATTCATTTTTTCACATTGAGAACAATCAAGAAACTCATACCAGCCAAGTCATACCAAGCAATGGAAAGTGCATTCCAAAAAGGAATTATTTGTTTCTTTTGATACTTTGTCTGATCTATCTGTAGACTCAGAACACAAATTCATCAGCAACAGACAAAATATCAAAGGAACTAAATAACTTTTGGCTACAATAGTTCCTCCTTGCTTCACAAAACAGGAGCCAATTTCTTATGTGCAGACTGTGCACTCGCTCTAATTGGACAGGTGCAAACCACCGATGAACACAATGACAAGACTTCACAAAACAAAAGAAGCTTCACACAACCTTTTAAGAACACCGAGCGGCAGCCGGAGCGTAACAGGGTCGAGACGATGCGAGCGAGTTAGTTGTCTTTGATATCTGTCCGTAAATCGTTTTTTCAATGTGGCTTCTTCAGTGCCGCATTTGTTTTCATCTTCGGCCTAAGCTGAGGGCGCCCATTGACGTCTGATCTTCTGGGACTTAGGAGTGCTTTCCAAGCAGAGAATTATTCACATTAACTTCAATAAGGCAATTGATTACAGTCACATTTCCCCTGCTACTCAGCTAGTCAGGCTCACCATTGCCCCCTTCCTCTGTTAATTGGAGTGTCACAGTTACCAATCCATTTCCGTCACGGCGCGCACGCTATAGATGGGCCTGTTTACTTCACATACTATTTCTGACTCGCTCGATTCTCCTGTTGTGAATCAGAGGGATTGCAAGCCTAAGCGCGTATGCGTGCTCACGGCGTGTTTGCTGAGGCAGGCGGACCCCCGTGGCGAGCTCTCAGCGAGGGTCCTTTAGCATGCGTGACTTGGCTGAGTCGGAGCAGCTTGAGAAGGCAATGTCTGCAGGCAATATCTCTGCCACGAGCTCAGGCCATTGCTTTTACTGGGATGAGATAGCGGAGCAATTTACATAATAATAAGATCGTTTGTCCTTTCGTCTCAGTTCCAAACTTGGAAAAACAAACATCAATTAGTCCTTTATCCTCTGCGGGGGGTTAGTATACTGCTCAATAGAGATGAATGTTGGCCTTTGTTTGGTAAAAGATGCACTAGTGGGTCACCAGTGGGAAACCTGACAAAAAGCCACTAAAAGAATCACTAAACTATTCTTACAAATTAATAGCATGAAGGATCATTTAGATCCTCAAAAGAACCAAACTCAGACCCATAAGTGGGGGGAAAGTGTCTTCTTTGTATTTACACTGTACCTGACCTTCAAAATGGTTTAATTTTGATCTACTTTAGCAGAGATAAAAAAACATAAGAATACAGTTGTCACTACCATAGTCCTTACGGTACATGATCTCACAAGAATTCTTGCATATTTTACAAGTTGGCTTATTCATATGAATTCGTATGAAGTCGATTGTCTAAAAACGTATGATTATAATAAAAAACAATAACAACAAACCATACCCCTACCTCCGCCTCTAACCCCAACGTCACAAGGGCAAAGGTAAATCGTACAAAATGGACAAACAATTTCTGTTATTTTCTACTGTAAAGTTGGGCATTTTAACATGGAGATCTATGGGAATTGACTTCCTTTTTGGAGCCAGCCTCTAGGGGCCAGTCAATGAATTGCAGTTTAAGTCACTTCAGTATTAGCTTTATCATAGAGGTTGCCCCTCGGTAAATGGGTTAAGAAGCAGGACGTGGGTCAAGCTTAGGTGACTGGTTGCTAAACTACACCCATCTAGCTCGAGGGTAGTGACAGCAGTGGCAGTTCACCCGTCAATCAATTGACCACGCCCTTAATTATGCAGAAATTTAAGGCTTAAAAGAATATTCAATTTTCTTAAAAGAAAAATCCAGATAATTTACTCACCACCATGTCATCCAAAATGTGTCAGGATTTACACAGGGAGACTGAGACAGGATCCAATTGCAGAAAATAAATGTTTTAATAAAGTCACTGTCCACAAGACTGAGCTTGGGTGAATAATTCAGAAAGTAAATCAGAGAGAGAGAAGATCCGCTGTGCGTTGACAGGGTGAGGTTTTCCGCTGTGCGTAGACAGGGTGAGAGTTCCAATGAGCGAAGGTCAGCTGAGAAATCCACTGCTTGAAGACAGGGTGACAGATCCACTGAGCGATGTCAGGGTGAATAATCCACTGCGCGAAGACAGGGTGAATAAATTAACTTCCACGGAGAATTTAACCGGGCAAGCCGGACCGCGGCTACAGACCCTGCGTAGGTACGCTGGACAGCGCCTCAGGCCGCACAACAGCCGAAGCTGCAGCGGAGAGTGAGATGCAAACCACTCGGAGAAGGCAGAGCAGTGGGTGACCTGGCAGATGGTGACAGCAGAGAACTCAGGTAAAATACGGAAAATAACTAAAGAAATAAACTGGAACTATGAGTATTAACTTGACTTTGAAGTAAAAATAAAATAACAAAATAACAGATAACTAGAGTTATATAATACTGGGAACTAGATCGACTAGACTAGACAAGACAGGACAGGAGATATGGCAAGGCACATACAATGACGAACTCGCAGAGAACAAAGGGCTAAGGGCACTGATATAGCAACCAAACGAGGGGTAAATAATAAACAGGTGTGGTGACGCAGGTGTAGGAAATCACGCTGATGAAGAACCCAAATGACAGACGCGCATGAGCAGAGCTGTAAAACATAAACACAGACAATGAAAACACAGAAACAAAGCAACCAATCAAACTGACGTCCTAACAGAATCCCCCCTCCCAAAACCGCCACCGGGCGGTCCCAGAAGGGGCTCACCTTGTCGCCGACGGAGATCGTTAATCAACTCAGGGTCCAAAATGTCCCGGGCCGGTACCCAACACCTCTCCTCCGGATCGTAGCCCTCCCAGTCCACTAGATACTGAAAACCTCTGCCCCGCCGACGTGAATCTAATAACCGCTTAACTGAATAAGCAGGAGAACCGTCCACTAGATGAGGGGTGGGAGGGGTGGGAGCAGAGGGGACAGGATTAATGCGGGAAAAAAAAACAGGTTTGATCTTGGAAACATGAAAAACCGGGTGAATCCGACCGAATGCTAAAGGCAATCTGAGCTTGACCGCAACCGGACTAATGACCTTAACTATACTGTATGGACCAAGGAAGCGAGGAGCCAGTTTACGTGAAGGCTCTCGGAGAGGCAGATCCTTGGAAGAGAGCCATACTTTCTGCCCACAAATATAGCGAGGGGCGGGTCGCCGGTGCCGGTCGGCCGCGACTTGGGTTCGTCTGGAAGTCTGAATTAAAGCGTTTCTGGCCCTATTCCAGCTGCGTTTGCAGCGTTGGACGAAGGCCAGCGCAGACGGAACCGCCGCATCGGATTCCTGCGAGGGAAACAAAGGAGGCTGAAAACCCATCGAGGCTTCGAAAGGGGACATGTTAGTGGATGATACAGGCAGGGAATTATGTGCATATTCTACCCACGGAAGCTGTTGGCACCAAGAGTTCGGACATTGAGACGTCAGACAGCGGAGCGTACGACCAAGATCCTGATTAGCCCGTTCACATTGCCCATTGGTCTGAGGGTGATAACCTGAAGACAGGCTGGCAGTGGCACCGATCTGCTTACAGAATTCTTGCCAAAATCGAGAGATAAATTGGGGACCCCTGTCGGATACCACGTCTGTGGGTAAACCATGGAGACGGAAGACGTGTTCCACTAATATCTGAGACATCGCTTTGGCAGAGGGAAGCTTAGGTAGGGGAATAAAATGAACCGCTTTGGAGAAACGATCCACCACCGTGAGGATGACGGTGTTACCCTTAGAAACTGGTAAGCCGGTGACAAAATCAATGGCTATGTGTGACCAAGGACGGGTGGGTATGGGGAGAGATTTAAGCAGACCAATGGGAGGCTGATGAGACGCTTTATTACGAGCGCATACATGACAGGCTAAAACGAACTGTCTGACGTCGGAGCCCATAGCGGGCCACCAAAAACGTTGGCGGACGGTAGCCAACGTTCTCCGAACTCCCGGATGGCCGAAAAACTTAGACTCGTGACCCCACCGGATGACCTCGGAGCGAAGCGCTGCCGGAACCCAAAGCCGACCCGCCGGGCACCCCTCTGGCACTTCACTCTCTCGTCCGGCTTCCCTCACCCGCTGCTCGATGCCCCAACAGAGGGCACCCACCACCCGCCCCTCAGGGAGGATGGTTTCGTCCCTCTCAACGTCAGGACTACCGAACAAGCGAGAGAGGGCATCAGGCTTTGTATTCTTTGAACCTGGCCGGTACGAGAGAGTAAAGTTAAAACGGTCAAAGAAAAGTGCCCAACGAGCCTGCCGCGATGTCACCCTCTTGGCTGAACGGACATATTCCAAATTTTTGTGGTCCGTCCAAACCAAGAAGGGCTCCGAGGTCCCCTCTAACCAGTGACGCCACTCACCCAAAGCCAATCGAACCGCCAGCAGCTCCCGGTTACCAATGTCGTAGTTTCGTTCAGCAGGGCTTAACCGGTGAGAAAAGAAAGCGCAAGGATGCACCTTTCCGTCCTTCGCAGACCGCTGAGAAAGCACGGCGCCTACCCCGACATCAGAAGCATCTACCTCCACAATAAACTGAGCCTCCGGATCTGGAATAGAAAGAACAGGAGCAGAGATAAACCGGGACTTTAAATTATCAAAGGCCTCCTGAGCGTCATTATTCCAACGGAAACATTCTTTAGTGGAAGTGAGAGCAGTAAGAGGTTTAGCAATCTGACCAAAGTTCCTAATGAATCGCCGATAAAAATTGGCAAAACCCAGAAACCGTTGCAACTCCTTACGAGTGTCGGGGACTGGCCACTCGGCTACCGCCTTAATCTTAGAAGGGTCTGGACGGATCTCGCCCGCGGCAATAACGTAACCAAGGAACGAAACCGAATCCCTATGAAACTCGCACTTCTCCGCCTTAACAAAGAGCTGATTTTCAAGAAGACGCCGGAGAACTCTGCGAACGTGCTGAGTGTGTACCTGCATAGACGGAGAAAAGATGAGAATATCATCAATGTACACAAACACGAATTTATTGATCATGTCTCTCAGCACGTCATTGACCAGAGTCTGGAAGACAGACGGAGCGTTACAAAGCCCGAACGGTAAAACGGAATATTCAAAGTGTCCGGAAGGTGTATTAAAAGCTGTCTTCCACTCATCTCCCTCCCTAATGCGCACCAGATGGTAAGCATTGCGCAGATCTAATTTGGTGAAGACGCGCGCTCCCTGCAATAATTCAAAGGCCGACGACATTAAAGGCAGGGGATACCTATTCTTAATGGTAATGTCATTGAGACCTCTGTAATCAATGCATGGACGTAGGGAGCCGTCTTTCTTTTTAACAAAAAAGAAACCTGCCCCCGCAGGGGAAGTGGAGGGACGGATGAGACCGGCACGAAGGGAATCATTAATATAACGGTCCATAGCCTCTCTCTCGGGACCGGACAAAGAAAAAAGTCTACCTTTAGGCGGAGAAGTGCCTGGGAGGAGATCGATAGCGCAATCATACGGCCGGTGAGGAGGAAGGGAGGTGGCCCGGGCTTTATTGAACACCTGATGAAGATCTCCATACTCCGCCGGGACCCCGGTCAGATCGGCTGCAGAAACCTGAGAGACAGAAGAAACAGAACCAGAAGAAGCAGCACCAAGACAAGACACATGACATGACGATGACCAAGATAAAATAACACTATTACGCCAATCCACGTGAGGATTGTGCTGTGCCAACCAGGCATGACCCAAAATGATGGGCGAAAGAGATGAGCCTAGAAGGTACAGCACAATCTCCTCACGGTGGTTGCCGGAAACAAAAAGACTAACCGGGGGTGTACAGTGGGTGACCTGCGCTGTCTGCTGCCCTTTGAGAGTCCAAACCACGAGAGGAATCTTGAGGGGAACAGCGGGAATGCCCAACGAGCGAGCCAGCTCCTCGTCCAAGAAATTACCCTCGGCACCGGAGTCAAGAAGAGCCGAGGTGGGATGATCCAAGCCCCCAAAGGACAGAATAACAGGCAGATGAGAGCTAGAGACACGGGAGATTTCTTCAGTAGCCACGCCCACCAGGACTCCCGGTCTCACCGGCGGGCTGGATCTTTTAACGGACACCCTTTAGCGAAGTGCCCCGGCTTGCCACAGTAAAGGCAGAGACAATTTAGTAGACGTCGCTCTCTCTCCTTCTGAGAGAGACGCATGCGACCGAGCTGCATGGGTTCAGCCTCAGTGAGTGAAGTGGGCGTGGTAGAATTGGCAGACTCACTCTGGAGAACCCGATGACGCAGCGTGCGGCGGTGATGGCGAAGAAGCATCCGAGCCTCAACCTTGAGTGCGAGCTCGATGATCTCGTCGAGTGAACGAGGCAAATCGTGGATAGCGATTTCATCCTGGATATCATCATTGAGGCCGTCAACAAACTGAGCACGTAGAGCTGAGTCATTCCAACCGCACGCTGTGGCCAGAGTCTTGAATCTAATGGAATACTCCGTGACTGAGTGCTTGTCCTGACCCAAACGCACCAAACGGGCGGCTGCGGCATCACCCTGCACCGACCGGTCAAACAGCTTCTCCATCTCACGCCGAAAGGCATCGAAAGACTGACAGCAGGGTGCGCGGGCATCCCAGACCGCAGTGCCCCACTCACGCGCTCGCCCGGTGAGCAGGGTAATACAGAAAGCTACCCGGGTCTGTTCTGTAGCATATCGTCGAGGCTGAAGTGCAAACACTAAAGAACACTGGGAAAGGAATGCCCGGCAGGAGTTGGGATCGCCGTCATACGGCGGAGGGCTGGTGGCGTGGGGTTCCGCCTCCAAAGGCTGGCGGGGTTGACTGACCTCTCGACGGACCTGATCGAGCTGAGCGCTAAGCTCAGTGAAGCGAGACGAGAGATCCTCGACTTCACGGGACGCTGATGTAATCTGTGCCGTGTGCTGACCCAACCAGGCTCCCTGCTGGGCGATGGCAGTACGCACTGACTCGGCATCTGCTGGATCCATTTGCTGGCGAGTTCGTCTGTCAGGATTTACACAGGGAGACTGAGACAGGATCCAATTGCAGAAAATAAATGTTTTAATAAAGTCACTGTCCACAAGACTGAGCTTGGGTGAATAATTCAGAAAGTAAATCAGAGAGAGAGAAGATCCGCTGTGCGTTGACAGGGTGAGGTTTTCCGCTGTGCGTAGACAGGGTGAGAGTTCCAATGAGCGAAGGTCAGCTGAGAAATCCACTGCTTGAAGACAGGGTGACAGATCCACTGAGCGATGTCAGGGTGAATAATCCACTGCGCGAAGACAGGGTGAATAAATTAACTTCCACGGAGAATTTAACCGGGCAAGCCGGACCGCGGCTACAGACCCTGCGTAGGTACGCTGGACAGCGCCTCAGGCCGCACAACAGCCGAAGCTGCAGCGGAGAGTGAGATGCAAACCACTCGGAGAAGGCAGAGCAGTGGGTGACCTGGCAGATGGTGACAGCAGAGAACTCAGGTAAAATACGGAAAATAACTAAAGAAATAAACTGGAACTATGAGTATTAACTTGACTTTGAAGTAAAAATAAAATAACAAAATAACAGATAACTAGAGTTATATAATACTGGGAACTAGATCGACTAGACTAGACAAGACAGGACAGGAGATATGGCAAGGCACATACAATGACGAACTCGCAGAGAACAAAGGGCTAAGGGCACTGATATAGCAACCAAACGAGGGGTAAATAATAAACAGGTGTGGTGACGCAGGTGTAGGAAATCACGCTGATGAAGAACCCAAATGACAGACGCGCATGAGCAGAGCTGTAAAACATAAACACAGACAATGAAAACACAGAAACAAAGCAACCAATCAAACTGACGTCCTAACAAAATGTTGATATCTTTCTTTGTTCAGTCGAGAAGAAATTATGTTTTTTGAGAAAAACATTGCAGGATTTTTCTCATTTTAATGGACTTTAATAGACACCAACAATTAACACTTAACTCAACACTTAACAGTTTTTTTCAACAGAGTTTCAAAGGACAATAAACAATCCCAAACGAGGCATAAGGGTCTTATCTAGCAAAACGATTGTCATTTTTGACAAAAAAATAACAAATATACACTTTTAAAGCACAACTTCTCATCTAGATCCGGTCCAGCGCGACCTAACGTAAATGCGCAGTGACGTAGGGAGGTCACGTGTACATATATAAAACGCACATTTGCGGATCATTGTAAACAATAAACTGACACAAAGACATTAATTAGTATCAGTTGACATACAACAACGTAGGAACGGTCCTCTTTCAACCACTTGTAAACACTGGGGCGGAGTTTCGCGTTCGTCTTCTGTGACCTCTTGACGTCATGACGTATTGCGTGGGGTCACGCTGGCGCATCACGACCGGATCTAGACGAGAAGTTGTGCTTTAAAAGTGTATATTTGTTATTTTTCTTGTCAAAAATGACAATTCAACTCTGAAAAAACTGTTACGTGTTGAGTTAAGTGTTAATTGTTGGTGTCTTTTAAAGTCCATTAAAATGAGAAAAATCCTTCAATGTTTTCCTCAAAAAACATAATTTCTTCTCGACTGAACAAAGAAAGACATCAACATTTTGGATGACATGGTGGTGAGTAAATTATCTGGATTTTTCTTTTAAGAAAATTGAATATTCCTTTAATATAATTTAAACGGATTGGTTACAAAAAAATTCACCCTACTTACAGTTGTCATGAAGGGCAAAATTAGCTATAAAGACCAAAATAACTTTTTGTACCAGGCTGTAAACATTCTTTTTTGCTGCAATGTTGGACATTTTAAAATGGGGGTCTATAGGAATTGACTTTTGGAGCCAGCCTCCAGTTGATGAATTGCAGTTCATGTCACTTCCATATTGGCTTCATATAGAGATCGAAAGGTTGGCCCTTGGTTCACACACAGTTCGGTTATTTGTGGAAGTGACAACAGCATTCTATAACCGAACTCACACTTTTGGGACAAAAGGTCCTCTTCTGTAACAGCAAAAAAAGGCATGTGAAAAATGTGAAAAACAAGCAAATCACACCAGAGAACAAAGATACATCTAAAGATGATCTATTAATGGTCTAAAATTTTGGTTTAAAGTTTGTTTATAACGTTCACATTTCTAAAACAGACATTCAGACCCCAAAAACAACCAAAGTATGAAAACACACCAACATTTTGAAAATGGGAAGCTGATCGTGCAGAACATTGCGAGAATAAATGCATATGGTCAGGGCTTGCAGAGCCTCAGAGAATGTGAATAGTGGAAAGAACAGATGCATGAAGTATTAAAGAAGGTAATGATGAGGGCCTGTGTGCCTGGTAATTATCAGCCTCCTCGCAGGTAATAGAGATTTCTTTATAGACATTAGCACCTTCATGATGTATTCAGCACATGCCCCACTGCTCAGAGGTGGTCCTGCAGCTCACCAGGCTCTGGATCTGGTCCAGACAACATTTGGGAGGCCTATGAATTCACCCTTGAGCTGACACAGATCTCAGCAGCACTTCTGCTAGTTTTTCCGATGCCAATTTTTGTATGAGAGGCTCACTGCTAAGCCTCATTGGATGGAGTATCCTTTGGAATATTTGGGGTGTTATGAATATAAATTCGTTTTTGTTCATAAATAGCACTGTTAAAATGTAGAAATTTAATCATTTCTTAAAAAGACCATGAAACACATTTAATCACTCCTCCTGACCTGACATACATTTTTGCAGTGCCTTTTCAATTTTATATTTCACCAACTCAATGATGTCTTTTCTCGGCCCATTTACACAATTACAGCAGCTGTCTTTAATTTAATAATATATTAAAATAATGGCCCAGGTCAAAGTCATAGCATTGATCCTACACCATGTCGAAATTATGTAGGCTACTCATATTGAGTTCATAGTTTGTGCTCGGCTAATGTGGTTCTTCACAGACTTCAACTAAACCGCACCCGGCAGCTTTCCAATTAGCCATACTCTCTGTTCATATGGCCAGAAATGCTTTATGATGCATGGCCATCCATTCTGTAGGTTGTTAAAGATGGAACAAGAACGCTTTTCAAACAAGCCTCAAAGTTCTTCGGTTCAATTGCGGTCACGGAGGTGAAATTACATTGACATTGCGTTGGTGAATCATTTCTTTGGGTTAGTGGTATGAAATGTCAAAGGTGGATCCCATTAAAAGAGAAAAGAATTGAGAGAATCATTTGTTTTTAATCATTTCCACCACCACCTTTGACCATTCAACTATGCCAAGGCCCGTCAAAAAACCGTCTTGTCCTTCCAGCATGCATGTCCTGAGAAAATAAGTAAGCTTTGGCAACATGACTGTGCATCTTAAGTGTGTGCTTAATATTTCTGTCACTTCTAACCGCCACTCACACATCACTGGCCAGCAAGACTCAGGATACCAATATGAAGGGAAAAAGTGTGTTGTGGATAATCTACAATATACGTTTTTCCCCAAGATAGACCCGGCTTCCATCTTGCCGCAGTTTCAATGGGCATTTAGTTATGCTAATTATGCACAGCTTGCGTGAAGTTTCAAATTGCCTTCCTCATTTCAATCAGGCACAGCAACAGGTGTCATTTTTCATGGGTTGGGTATTGTGTTGTCTGCAGAGCTTCGCTGCGGTGTAATTTTATGAATCAAGCCCTTTGATTCCACAAGGCTTCATTAACTGGCATCGTCTGCCACACTGAGTATGTTTATAAGCGAAGGCAAGCATGGAATCAAAAATAACCACAGGGATGGCTCACAGGATAGCAACCCTTCCTCAGTGATTTTCTGCCTAATGGAAAAGAATGCTAAATGAAAAATGCCTGCAAGTATAATTAATTTGAAGCCAGATAGGTTTGGTTCATTTCACATGATTTATCGGTTTATTTAGGGCATTTAGGAGCTTGACATATGTTTAAAAATTGTGTTTGCCTCTAAGATTTTAACTGTTTCTGCATTTCTGATGTTAAACTGGAGTATCTATAGAGTAGTATTACATCCTTTATATCTCAGAAGAGTCTTTAGTTTAATCAGATTTATAAAAGAAAGATTAGCTTTACCGAATCTTTCCGATATCGTACGAAAAAATAAAGAAGGAGGAGTTACTACCGCAGGAGGAGCGAGTACGAGTCATGCAACACTATAGACCTTTTGCGTGTTTGCAAACAGAGATGACGTTTTTTGTGGGCGGAGCCCAACTGGTGGCAGAAAGTGACAGCTCCGCAATAGTGGTGTGAAGTGTTTTAGCGTTAAACTGTGATTTTTATTGATCCGGTCTGTTTCCCTATATTTCTCTTAAGTGTAATGTTTCTTATAACGTTTTCACCAAGTTACGTTTATTTTTTAAATAAATTAAAAGTTTAAATGGCTTGGCTACTGATATGTGTGCATGTATGTAATGTATATGTATTGTTCTTTATTTGTAAATCAATTATTTTTACAGTATGAATCGCTGAAGTACTTATAAGAGCAATACTATCATGTATTCTGTATAATATCATTTATTAAATATTTCATCATTTCCTGTTTTCAATTTCTTTCTTATATTTTTAGCCTACGTGTTTGTTCTAAAACTATTATGTTTACATATAAATTAATTTGTATAGGCCTGTCTATATATATTATAAACACTTTACATCGTGTGTGTGTGTGTGTGTGTGCTATGTTTATATATTTATTACTAAATATCATAATTTAGAACAAACAGGCAGACGACATAGGCTAAGATAGAAGGTAAAAAGAAGTAATAGAAAACGAAAAAAAAAATATGAAAACTTTAATAAATGGTAATATTAGTGATATTATGAACTCATTCAAATCTTTAATCTTTCTAAATAAGTTGTAAATGTAACGTAATAAAAACGCTATAAGAGACACATGGGAACAGACTTCGACAGAACACCGGATATCTTCTCTAATTATTTTCTATTGTAATTATTAAAAGATTTCCAAATGATTTCATCACTCCAGTCTGTCCGGTTGAGGGCTTTTATTGCAACCATAAACACCTAAGTTTATCTTCAAATGGTGTCTTTGACGACGGTATACTATAAAAATGAAGGTCATCTATTTTGGCATTCCTATTCTGACACTCAACAGCACAACAAGACATTTTCTAGTGAGTTATAGTTTTGTGTCGCATTCATTTCCACTGTTTTTCTGCCACCACATTGCGCGTGTGACGTAACTGGGACGTTGACTCGCAAAAGGTCTATACAACACTGTTTAACTTATGAGTCACTACATGTTCGTGTCATTTATATAATATGCACGCACCTATTTCCAACATAAGACAGAAGTCTTACTTACCGCATGCAACTCATGACCCGGTTGGGACTTTTCAATGAAATCCAGTGCATCAAACACACACGCAAAACTCTGCTGCTACCCAGGATAATAAATCCATTGTTTCCATAAGGCTTACATCCAAAAACACACTTCTTCTTTTGTGCCATTGTTGAGTTTTGAAATTAAACAAAGCTGTCGCGTGATGTGATGTTTGTATGTTCTAGCGTGTGATTGATGGGTGGGCGGGGTTTTCCAGGGAAGTGCCCATAAAAAGAAGTGATTCGTATAGAAACCCCTGAAACGTCAGCTGGATCCGTAATCGAAAAAAACTTTCCGAAACTTGTACGAACCCTGGCGAAGTGCATTCGGCACAGAAATACTCCAACTGCTTTTTTGACACCTTGCCTACGTTTAGCATGAGGAAACAACTCTATGCAGTAACTTGTGTTAATAAGTCAGAATGCATGAAATACCATTGAATTACCCCTTTAAAGGGTGCATGATTTTTGAAAACACTTTGGAAAAGGGAGTCGGGCCGAGTACCAAAACACACTTGTAGCCAATCGGCAGTAAGGGGCATGTCTACTAACCAACATCGTTGCCTGGGTTGCGTATGTGTGGGGCGGGTCTATCAAAAGAAGTCCAGATCTAGAAGTTCAGGTCAAGATTCTATTGGGGTAGGGGTGTGTTTCTTTAGGTGATTTCAAATGTCAACATTGTCTTTCAGAGATCATGCACCCCGCCTTTTTTAAGTTACCTAGAGAAGAAGTACCTAGTACTTAAATAGCACCTATTTTATTGCTAAAAAACAATGTGTTCGCGTGGTTTATGCCTTGGTTATATTAGGACATTTAAGACATTTTTACAAACAAACCTTACAAAAGGTTTGTACTGGTGATATACTGCCATACATCTTGAGACCAAACAATGGCACTGATATATGTTAAGATATGTCAGTGAAGGTGTTTTTAGATTAAGGCAGCTCAAACATGCATTTAAGTCCAGAAAACCTCCCAAAAAAGTATAAGTTACCTGGTTGCCCTAAAATTTTGGATTAATGTGACATAAAAAATGTGTTACAGGAAAAAAGACAAATGTGTGTTGCTTTGTGTTAAAGAATATTTTTTAGGTCAAATTAACTCCAAATTTTAAGGCGAAATGGTAACTTACTTTATTAAGTTGAACCAACAAAACATATATATATATATCTCGCATGTGATTCGCGGATTAATACGCAAATTAGGGAAAGTTTATCATTTGAAAGTGTTTCAAAGGTTTGCAAATGTTAACATTCAAGCGATTTTAAACAGTTTAACTGCAAAAAGGCGCTAAAGTGAGCAGTTTATTTTACGCACAAACGCACGTGCGGTTGAATGCGTCCGGTCCAGCTCGAGTCAGACGGATCATCCTTCAAAGATCAGAACTCTTGATGTGTAAACTTCAGAGAGTTGCGCTACTCTTTCACATACTGTAGTGTATTTAAAATATATTTGGCTGATAGAGCAATGAAAAACAAAGTTTTTATGTGGGACGACTGTTATGCTGCGCCGTTTGTAATTCGCCCTCTGTCTGTGTGTGTGCGCTCGTTTAAGGGGACTCAGTAGTGCACACACAGAGAGATATGCAGTCTGTGTATATTTCTTAAAGAGACAGTAAGCTCAATTGACCTACTTAAGTCTGTGTCATTAATGTTAATCAAACAACCCAAGACAAAGAGAAAATCACTTCTGAAGCTTTAAAAAAATAATAATTACATTTAATTATTACAATAAATGCAGTGTTATTATTCATTTGATTTTTGTACCTAATGATTTTAGACCTTACTTAATGTGCAACTTTTTCTTTTTATAAATGTTTGTAATTTCTTGATTTGTTATTAGAATTTTCCCATACTTTTTTTTGCTGAAAATTATCCGATCCGTGCCTTAAAAATCGTAATGTGATCCGAACCGTGAGTTTTGTGATCCGTTGCACCCCTAATATATATATATATATATATATATATATATATATATATATATATATATATATATATATATATATATATATATATGACTGATCTGTATAGACAGCCTGCTAATACTATCTCTATATACAGATTAACTATGTCACTCTGTGGTGGGTGTTTTGACTCACAGCGGCCACCACTGCATCATCCAGATTCCCCCATTCACTATGTGGTGATTTCCCGGACAAGGATTAGACTAGTCTTAGACCAAAATAAATGTAAGAGCTGTCCAAACTGAAAACAACTTGCACTGACATATCTTAAAATACATCAGTGCCCTTTGTTTTGCCTCAAAATGCACACAAGTAATTTTTTAAGTAAGGCATGTTTGTTGAAACTATATTTCCTAATTAAACTAAAGGCTAGTCCTTGCTTAAACTAATCCCTGTCCGGGAAACCACCCCTATATGTGCTATATAAATGTACCTAATTAATTTGTATTTGACCTGATGGCGCTATTAATATTAAACCCATCATACAGAATGCTTGGCTTGCAGATAAGAAGAATCGTGCAGACAGATCAGGCTGACAGGTTGAAATTACTGTGGGCGCAATTCCATTAAACTACTGCGAGGCATGAAAGAGTAGAGGTGCACGTCTCAGAGCTGCTTGTGTTTGCGGTGGTGCCCTGTGCTCCCCTGTGTGGTTATTAATATCACATGCCAGGATGCCACCGCTGCGGCTTAAATAGGTATGAGGATGTTAGGCCATTTTCTCCCATTTAATGTTTGTGTACTTGCTCTGCACATTTACATTGATTAGAGACGACCAGCCCACAGCCTGTAGAAAAAGTCACCTGTTCACTCTTGAGTGATAAGTGATGCTGAACTCTTCGAATAGATTTTTTTTGGACTTTAAGGAGAAATATGGCATATTCATCAAACAAATATGTTGAAAAAAGCAAATAAATTCAGCTTGTTCCTCCACAACGCAAAAACTGCTGAATGTCAGCAGTGCCGTAAATGAGTTCCATGGCAGATTCTCGTACTGATAAATATGCCGTACGTCAGCATTTGTGAAAGAGTCTGGCTGATGGGCGGAAAATATGGGTAGCCCATTAAACTGTAAACATTTATGCAATTTCTGAGTAAAAACACATTCGACATCCCTGGTGTCTCACTGTTTAATTTTTCAGATTGGCAGGCGATAGAGCAAAACATGTTTTTAGATTCCAATGAATGTAGTACTGTCAGCGCTGTTTAGCACACTTCATCATGACATCCACTGTACGAAAGAGGTTTTCTCAACAAAAAAAAGAAAATGTTAAAGGGACACATTTGATTTTTACGTTTTTGGAATCCGTTCACCTGATCTCCGGATCAGGCGCTAGCACTTTTAGCATAGCTTAGCACAATCCATTGAATCTGATTAGACCGTTAGCATTGCGCATAAAAAAATAACCAAAGAGTTTAAATATTTTTTCCTGTTTAAACTAACTGTAGTTACATCATGTACTAAGAGGAACAGAAAATTAAAAGTTGCGATTTTCTAGCCAGATATGGTTAGGAACTATACTCTCAAACTGGCGAAATAAACAAAGACTTTGCTGCCGTAACATGGCTGGAGGAGGCGCAATGATATTACGCAGCAGCCGAAAATAGTCCCCTTAATAACGTTCAATGGCAGGGGACTATTTTCGGGAACTGCGTAATATCATTGTGCCTCCTGCAGCCATGTTACAGTAGCAAAGTCGAAACTATTTGGTTATTTTTTAGGCGCAATGCTAATGGTCTAATCAGATTCAATGGATTGTGCTTAGCTATGCTAAAAGTGTTAGTTCCAGACCCAGAGATCAGCTGAATGGATTCCAAAACAGTGAAAATCAAATGTTTAACTCTAGGGGAGCTGGAAAATTAGCATATTTTCAAAAAAGTGGGAGTGTCCCTTTAAAACATACTGTATAGAGTTCGTAGATTCAGTTTTGTAATTATAAACTACAAATGTGGCAAAGTACATTTATAACATTAAATACATTTTGAGAGGATCAAATTTGAGTATTGAGCACATCTTTGACAAAATTTTCGGTTTCCCAGACAGGGCTTAGTCCTAGACTAAAATGCATGGTTGAGCTGCCTTAATTAAACAACCTAAATGTCCCATTATAAGATTAATCTAAACCCTGTACAGGAAACTCATTAAAGCAACACTTTGTAGTTTTTTTAACCTTTAAATAATGTCTCTAAAATTATTTCAGTGATAGAACAACTTTTAACTGGACAAATTGTACTGTTGCTCCAACCTGAGCAACCTCCTAGCTGCTACAAGCACACTCTGAAAGTGGCGGTGGAGGGTAGAGGACACAGCCCCGCCCCTCCCCCTGCCTGCAGAAGAGTGTCTGATACCAGGCACTGTTGCGCTTTTCAACCACATGGGGGAGCTAATGTTGTTCTAAACCTGTATGAGTTTATTTTTTATTGATAAAACACAAAAGAAGATATTTTGGTAAATGATGGTAAGCACACAGTTGACAATACCATTGAAATATCTTTAGTGTTCATACAATTTTTTTTTCTTTTTGATTATTCAGTCTGGACCATCATGTTTTGGCTCTGATCACATAGAGGTCAGGGTCATGGTTCCTCTGGACGTTTTGGTATGGCCTGTTGGAGGACAGAGGTCAATATGTTGAAACGTGTACTATGTCTCATCAGCTTTTGAAGAGACTGCCTACCAGGCATAAATCAACCACTCAGAAAATACTGAGATATATGGCCTCTCATGGGTGTCATCCACTATGACTTTAATGACTTACTGCATTGAATTTACAATTTACAGTACTGTCAGTACAAGAGCTCTTCAGTAAGGTCAAGCCAGCCTTGAATTTTTGTCTTTATTGTAATAAAGGGGATGTTGCTAAACGATAAAGTACAAGAGGTCCTGGCTTCATCCATTGCATCTTCAAGTGCTGTATTGACATATGAAGAGATGTTGTTGCAAAACGAGATAAATCCGTTTTTTTAATTGTTCAGAAATCTCGTTTTTTGGTTGTGCATTCCAATTAATATCAATTCAACTGCAGTTGGTTTGTTTTGATTTAAACCTTCATAACTTAAAAAATACAGCTAAGTAACACCATAAAACAAAATAATAACATGATAACATAATAATAAACATGTTTTGACAAAAATGTTAAAAAATGGATTTATCTCGTTTTGCAACAAAACTCTTCATATGTAGAGAGTACACATACTTACATAATATAAAGCACGAATGCAGGAAAAAGTGTTTAATAAAAAAGTTTCTGCCAAATGCATAAATGTAAATATAATGTGTAAAAAATTATATTTAACTACATAGCGTTTGAATTCATTAAAGATGCTTTATAATGCTTTTTTGCATTTTTTCATTTCCTGTTTACTTGTTAAGCATCTTGCTATTGTTTTTATGCAAAATCTGCTGGAATATGCAGTAGATGAGGATGTTATCCCCACTGTTCTACTAGAGAATTACACTGAGAACCATCAGCTAAAAATTGATTTGGATCATATCCCAGTCCTGTGTAATGAATGAGCTGCGTGCATGTCAAATCATCCGGAATTAGCCAAGTGTGCTTGTGCCCTCTTGGGATTTAACACATTGTTACTCTGTTTTGAAACAGTGTGGGCTTCCTGTAGCATTCAAGGTATCATGGTTGAAGGGATTATTTAAAAAAATCTGACATTATTTACTCACCATTAACTGTACAAATGTCTTTTTTCTGCTGACATTTGTAACCGAGCACCATGGGGCACCATTGACTTCCGCAGTTGCATAAATTACTTAAAATTCCATGTAATAGTTGCTTAACAAAAATGGATGCAAAAATGATGCACTATATTTTTAAGTAAATCCAGCCTTTATTTTTTTCAGTGTACTGGAAACATGCCGTTGATACTTTAAAATGCCTTGCTTTCGACCAAAATCTAAGACAGCATCTCAACATGTATAGGGTGTGGTTGATGCAATCCCAGAATGCAATGGGCACAGTGAAAATGTTGAGAGAAAACAAGTTGAAATAATGGTTTTATATAACTAAATGTTCAATAAAATAATATATTTATATGCTCAATGGTGTATTGCGATGGGGCTATTGGGGATAGGTTTATACAGTAGGTAGTGTAGGATTAGGAATATGTAAAAACGCCAATGTAAGAGTTTTTCTAACATACATGCACATAAATATAGAATAAAGGACTTGTGATTTCCCTTTCAATCTTTAGTGATACATTTATTGGTATCTATAATGGTTTAACGTGGCTGTTTGCAGAAGTCCAGTGTGAATAAACTGGGCTAGTGGGGTTAAAGGCTGGATAGACCGAGTGTCTGTAGACCTCTCACGACTGTTTTAAACACAGCTCATTTTTCCATTCACTCCACCCCCTCCCTTCTGGGTTTCTTCTAAAGCCACGCCCCCAAAACGCATGAACGCACGACGCCGACCGGCTCTGCTGGGAGCAGCATTTACCTCAGACGAGCGGAGAGGAAGGAGGGCGGTGCATGTAGTAACATCATGTCACAATCACATGTAATAATACACATACATGGCTTTTAGTACTCACTATTAAGCTAGCATATCGATACTGGTAAAGTTTCAAATATATTTTGTTTGATTCGGTAACAAACAAGCTAGTTATATTTATAAGACAAAGCTAAAAACAGATTGCATTGATACAAGTTTTTTTTATTACCATCAGTTACACTGTGATAAAGGTGAATTTCGTGGAAGATTCATAACAGGTGTTTTGCATGTAAGAGTTTCTGTGATGAAAGCATTGCTGACTTGATGAGGACTACACTCCCGAGACAATACCGCTACCGCATCGTCGACTCGAGGACAAGCCATGCGATATTTACTCTCGTTTTATTTTTTCGTTTATTCCTTTATTTGCCCCGTTTGCCTTCGCTGACTGCATATGCAGGTACTGTGAGTTCTGAATGCTCTTTCTCTTCCCTACTTTTGCTCTTCTTAGAGTGCCTTGTGCACGTTCAAATCAATCGGGTGTGCGCATGTGTGGGCAGATCCCGTAGCAACAGGGGTGGTGCAATGGTCGCGAGAGAGAGAGTGATAGTCGCGCAAGCCAATCATTTGTTTCGTCCCGAATGGAAATAATTTGCTGTATTTAAAACAGTTGTGAAAGGTCTACAGACACTCAAGTTTTATACTCTCTTTTTCAGAGTACTTACATTTTTATTATGCATTGGTATATACAGACAGTTTAAACAAATTTGTAAAAAAGTTTTTTTAGATAATTCCTGCCTATCCTGCCTTTAAGGGACCACGTCAAGTGCAATTTATTTGCTGTGTATATCAGGGAACAGTCTGTTCAAAAGGCTGAGGTGAATGCGGTGAGAGGCTTCAGCCAGTGGTGATAAAGAGCAAACAAAACATATTATGAAAAGTATGTGCTTATTTAGTCATCGAAACACTGTGTATCCATGGCAACATACAGTATAGATCAGCACGGTATGTTCAAATACCTGTATGGTGGCACATCGATATAACTGACTCTGGATTACAATTATACATTTGGCAGACATTTTAATCCAAAGCGACTTACAGTGCATTACAAAGTATACAATTTATCAGTTTGTGTGTTTACTGGGATCGAACACATGACCTTTTGATAATGCAATGCTTTACCAGTTGAGCCACAGGAATCTAATTGGTTCTATTATCATATGCGTATTTCGTCATGAGGCACAATAACTCAGATTCAATTTAATTGACGTGCCACCACAGACCTACTTGAATTTACCCTACTGATCTGCATGGTGCCATGGACATACACTGTAAAAAAAATGCAGTATGAAGTTAAAACAGCTTGGTTTTGCAAGTCATTTCATCCTACTAACGACTCAGAATAAAAAACACAGACTTCCAGTGTTGAGAAAGTGCTTTATTCCTGTTTTCTTCAAAACAATTGCATCCTAAAAAAGCATGATGAAAGCGCGCCCAGGCTCGGATTGTTCAAAGTACAGTGTGAGTGCGTGTTTCTGGGGGAGTAGGGTGGGGGGACAATCGCGCTTGGGCATGGTTTGGTTGGGTTAGATTTAATATGAGTGCGCCCTAAAAGACTTTGACACAATTTACTTCAGGAGCCAGCAAAGGTTTGTATAATGACATGGAATTTTCTGTGCAGATCTTTCCCGTCTTCACTGCTCCAGTGTATGGAGATCATTGGCTCTGTTTTGGCAATTTTTAGACTGAGTACTGTAGCGATACACCAGAGATTGTACGGTATAATCATATTTCACACTGAGGCACTTTCCTGATACAAACAACTCAAAATAGATTTATTCACATATATATTGTTAGATCTGTGTTTAGTTGAGTTTGAAGCATAAATATTCGTGAAATACTGAAGTGTTGTGCTTCAGTATTTTTTTTTTATTTTAAACTTAAGTTGAAAATGTAAGTGTCTGAAGAACGCATTTAAAATTCATGGCAGTAACAAATAACAAGATGGTATGTATTATTTAAATAAAGGTGAATTTATTTGACGCTGACACCCGTTGTCAAAGACAATATGTGGCGATTTGCATCTGGTTAAAAAAAATAGAAAAGACCCAGTTATTATTGGCAAAACCATTAGGTTTTTTAAAAAAAGTTTTGTTGTTTCCACCTAAAAGTGTTTGTGCTGCCTTAAAATTTCGAATTGATTAAACTTAAAAAAAATATTAGTCAACTTAAATTCGCAATGAAATTGAAATGAAATATATATTACTTATCTGTGATCTTTATTATTTTTAAAATTCGTGTGTGCTCATAATCTTTAATCAAAAATGCAAATCTCCTCCCCTCCTCAAAACAATCTCTCTTCACTTCCGGTCATATGGTATGGCAGGTGGGCGGGGTCCTGGAGAAGATCGCAGTGATTAGCAATTAGCAACATGACCCAACTTCAAACGATCCAATCAAATCTCGATGGACAAATTCAAATCCAGCCCTGCATTATTTCATTCCAGAAGCCGTTTCATTCGCATATACGTCACCACGGGGAAAATAAGGCAATCGCTACTTCCGTTTTATGGCGACTTTAAAAAATGTTGAGACAACTACTCTTTTATAGTGTACTCTGGAACAACCCCAAAACTAAAGTGTTTTAGCACTAAACTGAAGAATTTGTTACAGTTGCTGACAGACTTACCTCACTATTTGACATATTGATGCCTTGTTTAAACCCAGTATTCATTTCTTATTATTTGATCACAAGATGTCAGGTGAGACATATTGGTGCCACGCATTTTGAGGTTCTCTTCATAACTATGAAGGGCTCAGATGCTAAACCCTCTTAAAGGGGACATATCATGAAAATCTGACTTTTTCCATGTTTAAGTGCTATAATTGAGTTCCCAGTGCTTTTATCAGCCTAGAAAATGTGATCAACACAGTAACTTAGTTTTGGTAAACCATTCTCTGCAAGCATGTGAAAAAAATAGGTCATTAAAATGTTGCTCCCCTTGTGATGTCAGAAGGGGATAATACGGCCCCCTTACTTAACACGTACCGGACCAGCGACGGGTCCTAGGGGGGTTATCTACGTGTTTCTCTATTTTGTTTTACATCAAATATTCTTTTTTTTTTTTACATCAAATATTCAATCAACAATCATAAACTTTGCATTATTTGAGAGCTAAAACACTCAAGATTCATGTTCTGAGTTTGTTTTTGCCATCAATAAACTGGGGTGGAAAGGGTTAAATGAAATGCAGAAAAATTTCTACTTCTAAAAAAAGTATCTAGTCAGTTTTCACAGATATTTCTTAATAAAAGTAAAAGACTCAAAAATTAGGCAAATATCCTGATAAACCTCATTTAACCAGGTAAAAAACTTTGGAACCGTGATGTACACGCGCTGTCGTTCATTCAATTCTTCTTCCGTTAGAGGACTTTGCTGAAAAATTGTTGTGGCATTTAACAGATTCTGCTAAACAAACCAGGATTTCTGAATGGCCTGAGGCCAGGATTAAGAGGATTTGAAGCGAAAGTATTAGATAAACGTATAATATGTGCCAATAGCATTCAGTTAATATTATTATTTCATTTTTGACAAGGGTGCCGTTTAACGGCTTTTGCATCTGAGCTCTTTATATACATCACAACATCAGTATACATTATTACTGCACAGTGTTAGGGGTAAAGCATTACAAGTAACGTGCATTACGTAATAATATTAATTTTCTGAAGCAACGAGTAAAGTAAAGCATTACTTTATAAATGTACAGTAGTTAATTTTTTGGGGAGTAACTTAATATTGTAATGCATTACACAAAAGTAACTTTCCCCAACACTATGTTGAAAAAGACAATAAAGATTTTTATGATGTTACAAAATGTATAGTTATTTTAGTATATATACTAAAATATATTGGTGGACTATTATTGTCTCTTTATCCAACGCACCTAACCGGAACACACAGGTGTGCGACATTGGTCGTTCATTAGTTATTTTAGTAAAAACTTGGGATGAGCTTCACATGATTTGGCCAACACAATGGCCGCCCAGCGGACTAACTTGCTTTTAAAGGACTTTCCTCAAATTCTGATCTGTACTGTTGATCTTCAGCACTCTGCTGCTCTGGTCTGTATGTTTTATTCCTCCAGGCCAAATACTGGGCTTAATGTGATCAGTCTTTCATGCTCAGTTGCTTTGGTCTGAGGATTGCCGAGAAGATACAGGATTGATCAATAAAGAGCCGTAAATCCTCCAGCCATTGTGATGGCTATTGATTTAGCGCTCAGAGCCCGTGCGATCTGCTCCATGGCACTATCACAGACGTACTCTCTCCTATGTGCCATTGACATGCCCCGGGGTGAGATCTAGCCGTTTTTATCTGTTTCTCTCTTTGTTACAGACACAAAATCACATTAGTCTGATCTATATAATTGCTTTGTTACTGAAGTCCCCACTGATGGACTTAAGAGTCTCTTGGATAATTACTCTAAACATGAGTCAATTGAGATGTGGGTTCAATTTGCTGCAACACTGTGCTTGCCAATGTCCATTTTCAGTTGTTGAAATTCAAATAATCAGAATAAGTCTTCAAATGCATTCTGAGTTTCAATAAAGTGTTACTACTTTGGATGGATGCTAATTCGTTTCTCAAAAGCATTAAAGAGTTTGCAGAGGTCCTAAATAAAACGGATTGTTCAATAAATGATGAGAGTAGAAAAACACATACTGACTTTTTAATGGACTTAAGATACAAATGATGAGGAAAAATACTTGGCCCAGTTTTGGATCAGAATATGCCACATAATACACTTTCTGATCTTGCAGAAATGTATTAATGGGGATAATGCTGACCTTTAGAAGAGATTACTGTAAGTACATTTTTCCTTCGGGATTAATAAAGAAAGACTGTCTGCCAGTAGCATCTTTAAAGGGATAGTTCACCAAAAAATTAAAATTTTGTCATTATTTACTAAGTAACTACTTGCAGATGACTTAACCCAGTGATGCGAATTGCAGTTGGAGGGCAGGAAGTGATATTTTACATGGTAACCACTAATGCCGTTTTGCGCAGTTTATGTGTGCTCAAATCGGTTAAACCGAGAAACCACAAAGAGTTTTTATCGTGTGATAAAAGTTTTTACTCATAAGGGGGGAATGTAAGGAATTGAGTGAAAAACGACAGAAAAAAATGGATTGAATATCTGGCAACATATTTTGTAAATTTTTGTATCCATCTCTCGCAATGGTGTCTAATCCGGTGCATACGAACTTTTCTACATCTTTTCGGCACCTTTTCACTTCCTGCCCTCCTCCTGAATTTTGTGTGTCATCAAAATCATGTTATTGCAAAAAAGCTATTTGTACATATTTTATAAGGTGGCTAATTTGTATGAATTCGTACAACCACAATCATACATTTTTGAATGATTTGCATTCGCCCATGTGATGTTGGGGTTAGGGGCGGGTGTTTTTATGATAATTGTATGTTTTTGTGCACTTAACTCAAAAAATATGTCCAAATTCTTATTAAATCATGCTGGATATACAAAACAAGAAGTGACAAGCTAGCTTGTTTAATTAGATTTAATTTTGATCTGTGTAGGACTATAATAAATGAGAATACAGGGATGCATGATTATATATATGCTGGTACCTGAATACACTCACCTAAAGGATTATTAGGAACACCATACTAATACTGTGTTTGACCCCCTTTTGCCTTCAGAACTGCTTTGATTCTAAGTGGCATTGATTCAACAAGATGCTAAAAGCATTCTTTACACATTCTTTACAATCTAAATGTCTCAACAGAAGTCGAGACTCATCAAACCAGGCAACATTTTTCCAGTCTTCAACTGTCCAATTTTGGTGAGCTTGTGCAAATCGTAGCCTCTTTTTCTTATTTGTACTGGAGATGATACCTGGTGGGGTCTTCTGCTGTTGTAGCCCATCTGCCTCAAGGTTGTGCGTGTTGTGGCTTCACAAATGCTTTGCTGCATACCTCGGTTGTAACGAGTGGTTATTTCAGTCAAAGTTGCTTTTCTATCAGCTTGAATCGTTCGGCCCATTCTCCTCTGACCTCTAGCATCAACAAGGCATTTTCGCCCACAAGACTGCTGCATACTGGATGTTTTTCCCTTTTCACACCATTCTTTGTAAACTCTAGAAATGGTTGTGCGTGAAAATCCCAGTAACTGAGCAGATTATGAAATACTCAGACCGGCCCGTCTGGCACCAACAACCATGCCACGTTTAAAATTGCAACTGTCATGTGATTGGTTAATTAGATAATTGCATTAATGAGAAATTGAACAGGTGTTTCTAATAATCCTTTAGGTGATAGGTACTATTACTATCATTATTTTGTCTCTATTGCCTGTCTTTATTTGGGAGTATTCTATTCAAGGTACTCTAAATCTATTTATCCTGTATATTTATTTTATATATTAATTCTTTTACTTCTGTATATTAATGATGGTGTCTTGTAAGCCCATGAGGGCTGGGCGTAACCTTTCGCATGACACAGTAATAAAACTTCATTCATTCATTCATTCTAAAATATCACACAAGAGTTATTTATTTAATACTTTTGGGTCATTTTAAAGCCTAAAGGTTTTTTTGGTTACTTTGGGAGAGGATGGCGACCGGGAGGGTGGTCACCATCCACATTCCTATAGTAACCAAAAAACCTCAAACAACAATTCTGAAGAACAACCAAAGACATTGGGGGTTCAAACAACATGAGGGTGAGTAATATTTACACTGCTTCTGGGTTTAGGATCCCGGTTTCATTTTGAAATTGGAACGATCAGCAATAAAAAATAGAAAATATATTTTATACGAATCTAGTTTTTATTAAAAAACAAGTCACAGAGTCTCATCAAGTTAAAGCCATTTTTATGTCACTTCAAATAAAACTGCAACAATAAGAACCAGCATATTTACTGTATCTTTTATTTATAGACCAATAATGCACCATGCCTTCAGATTCTGAGGGGGTTTATAGACTTTGTAGTTTTGTGTACTTGTTATATGGGTGTCATATGGTTATGACTATAAACTAAAATATCTGAACATATTTCTGTTTTCAAATTTTATCTCACCGTTTAATTCAATTTTAAGCTGCAGACTTTCCCTAAAAAATACCCAGTTCCCAGTAAAGCAACCAACTCCCCATAAATCATGCGACCTGCTTCTGTATTTGATGAACTCATAAACATTTTTCTTTTCTAAAGTGCTCTTTTATCTGCATTATGTCCCTGAGCTGTTGTGCCTGATGTATTCTATGTTTTATGAGAGGTTCAAACTCTCCGCCTGCAGTAAAATCTTCATTTTTTAGCTGTCACTATATCTGGCACTGACGGTTAGACAGCTTTTGTGCTCTTACACCTTTGAAAGTGAGGTGCCATCCCCGCGTGCCAAATATCACGACTGCTGCTTCATTTATTAGACCGATGGATCCCCCGTCCCTTGTAAAGAATCTCCAAAGGGGGTTCAGAGTCACGCCCTTCGCCCCCCGACTGGGACAAAACGCAAAGGAAAGGGCGCAATACCTCCAATTAATAAAAATGCACACCAGGAGCAAAACTGTCGGTGGGTACTTAGCCAGGCCTCATTGTACATCAGAGTCCTCAAGGGTAAAGTGACTCTGCATTACCTCCATGAGGAATGGCTCCCGCTTTCTCGTTTTCCTTCCTTTCCGGCCGAATACCTTCCAGAGCCACCGCCGCGACAACATGCCTCTCTAATGGCCTTCTGTCTAAATCAGAAGCAGCAGCGCGTGCAGTCGTACAGCACTGACCCTGTCGTCATCCATTAGGCGGCGTGTCTTTGGAAACAGTGACTGGCTGACTGCTCCATGCAGGGGAAGCTCTCATTTGTGGTACTATGTATATTCCCAGATGGAGGCTGGTGTTTTGTAATGAGAGCAAGTGGTAGCAATGCATTGCTGGGACTGGTTTGGATGTGCAGAATTGGAAGATTCGCTTTGAAAGGTCTAAGCACTGAGAAGGCTATAGAAGCAACAAAGCTGTCTACAGTACAACACATTTTAGGCAGAAGCAGACAGCACAGCTGTACAGCCTGTTTTATACAAATTGAGCGTAAGCATCTGCAGCGTTGAGCTTTAATACTGACAGCATTTGTGCTGAGTTGTATTTCTTTGATAATAGCTATGAATCATAAAACGGTTATGGGAAGTGGGCCATTTAGAACAATTACAAACTGCATTTCATCACCATAAAATTAATTTACATAAAGAGTGGGACCACATTTACATTGAAATGGTGAATAATGCACATGGAGCACAAAAGCGATAAGCTAAAACTACTGAAAGCATCATTACTGGATGTTTAGGTCTGGTGGCCAGACTAAATGACGAGGTTTGCGAGGTGGCACCTTTTAGAAGGTGGCTAATTTGTATGAATTGTATTGTACAATGTGAATCATACAAAAGCGTACGATTCATAGGAAAAAAGCAGTAATAAGGCCCCACCTTTAACCCGGCTCTTTTACTTATAGGCGAACGTACGCGCACGTTTGAACGCACAACCTTGCAAAATATAGTTAATTTGACTCTTCAACACATGGACATTGTGACAAAATGTAATGCTTCTCCTGGGCTAGATATTACATTCTCCTGTAAGCACATGCACGACCTACTAGACTGTAAAAAAGATGAACGACGCAACGTCGCTTCCTTCCATTGCGATGAATTGAAACCAAAACTGTCCAACCATAGGCGCTACCATGTTACATAAAAAAGTCAGTTTGGAGCCAGGGCATGTGCAGAAGGAATTGTCCGTGGAGCCGGGGCGGAGCCGCAGTATCAAACTTCCGCCCAAACGCTTGCATGCCCAATTCGCATCAAATTACTAGCTAAAATGAAACTTATCACAAAAGTGAACAATTGAACATATACCAATGTGATAAACATTTTATTGGAAGTGTAAATAACTTTTTATTTAGAGCCAAGTCCTGTTTGTTTGCATGGAGAGGGCAGGGTTTATGAATTGTACTGCAGCCAGCCACCAGGGGGCGCTCAAAGAGCCAGCGACTTCACTTTTCGTGATGTATGAGACCTACAAATACGACTTTAAGTTGGGTTTCAAAAATCCAGCGGTGCACGTACAGTACGCGAGCACTCTTCTGATGACGAAAATTGCATCATGCACACGTCTCATAACCAACGGGTCAGGCGGGGAAAAGAAATGATCACTTTATTTGCAGAGCGTGTTGGGGTGTGTCATTAAAAACAAAATAAAAAACATGCATGTTGCGTGCAATACCCTATAGCCTATATAAAATATTTCGTAATACATATTTTCATATTTTATTAGGTTCCTTGATAAGGTTACAATACGTAGCCCTATGCAGCAACGTAACATGCGTAATGTCCCAAAGCCTTTGGCCTCACGTCAAGAAAGTGCCAAGCAGTTCCCGCTGCCAGCCACAACAACAAAACAACCAGAGAAATAAAAGCGTAGGTTGATAACGAGGTGTAGGGAAATTAAAGGAATAGTCTACTCATTTTCAATATTAAAATATGTTATTACCTTAACTAAGAATTGTTGATACATCTCTCTGCCATCTGTGTGCGTGCACGTAAGCGCTGGAGCGCGCTGCGACGCTTCGATAGCATTTAGCTTAGCCCCATTCATTCAATGCTACCATTTAGAGATAAAGTTAGAAGTGACCAAACACATCAACGTTTTTCCTATTTAAGACGAGTAGTTATACGAGCAAGTTTGGTTGTACAAAATAAAACGTAGCGCTTTTCTAAGCGGATTTAAAAGAGGAACTATATTTTATGGCGTAATAGCACTTTTGGGAGTACTTCGACTCGCCTGAAAAGTCCGCTCCCCTTCTCCCTCTCATAATGGGAGAGGGAAGGTGTTACTGCGCCGAGTCGAAGTACTCCCAAAAGTGCTATTACGCCATAAAATGTAGCTCCTCTTTTAAATCCGCTTAGAAAAGCGCTACGTTTTATTTTGTACCACCAAACTTGCTCGTATAACTACTCGTCTTAAATAGGAAAAACGTTGATGTGTTTGGTCACTTCTAACTTTATCTCTAAATGGTACCATTGAATGAATGGGGCTAAGCTAAATGCTATCGAAGCGTCGCAGCGCGCTCCAGCGCTTACGTGCACGCACACAGATGACAGAGGGATGTATCAACAATTCTTAGTTAAGGTAATAACATATTTTAATATTGAAAATGAGTAGACTATTCCTTTAAGGTCGGGAGCTGTTTATGTCTAATGTAATTGTTTTATAGTTCTTCTATAGAGATGCATATAAACGCTGCTTTGTAAATGTTGAAAATGTTTATCATTATCCTATCTTGTAATTAATATGATCATGTTGGTTTATATGGTTCATAAGCATAATTTTGCCAGTTTACATGGCGAATCTAATGGTTTCCAAGCACTTTTAAACTGAAGTTTTCATTTACAGTACAATGCCTAGTACTGTATGTCTATTTAATGGTCACGGGTTGTAAAAATAGATACAGTGGTGCAGGGCAGGCTGGGGTGGGCCAAATAATTTCATAAAAGCAGGACCCACGGGTTAGAAAAAACCCTGACCCGTGCATCACTAATGCGTACACAGAAGAAATGGACTATACTTCAGCCTTTATAGACAATTTCGGCAATAACAAAATAAACAAGCGGCTTTCGTGGAACACACGTAACTTCCGGTAAACTCCACTAAGAATAAATTACAACAAAGTCCTTTTAAAGTAGTTTATTTATATATCAAGCAAAATAAACAACACGTAGATAACCTAGGACACCAAAACATTTGTTATTTTCGACGAGGTATTTGTTCAAGAGTTCAGTTTAGCAACTAGTCAGACCATTTAACAAACAGAAACCAGAAGTTCCTACCAGACGCGTAATCGCGTCACCACATGTGCGTCAGCTGAAACCATCTATACTTAACATTACCCTGCTGAAAAAAACAATAAAACCATTACAGAAAATTCTAATGGTTTTATTGGGAATTGTATTGGTTCTAATGGAATATGGCCCAAAACACACTACAGTGTAATGTTTTTAATGGTAAAATCTAATGGTTTCTATTGGTATTTTAATGGAAACCATTAGAATTTTCTGTAATGGTTTTATTGTTTTTTTCAGCAGGGTACTGTGTCGACAGCAAATCATATTAAAACACAAATGTGATATATGGATTAATATGAACATGGTTATGAATTGAAGTGAGATTGTATTGGCTGTATGGAAAAACTTGCCAAAAAGGTGAAAACAAACGTCAGAAACCAAAGCAGAATATGCAGTTATACTCGCAATATCTATTTAATGCGCTGATACAGTATAACTCAAAAAAGCCCTTATCGTATCAATATAGTACCTTATAAACATTTCCAGGTGGGCTGATAAAAATCCTATATTCCTTTATGTTCAGCATAAAGTCAGTCAATTACAATAAAGCTTGCCAGATTGAAAATTTGCTTTCCAGTTTGTGTCCAATAAACATCAGATGATCAGCAAAAATATTGTGGGAAGAATAAATGATGCTTACATGTTTGGGAAAAAAGGCTAATTACAATATTCAAATTTTCCAGTAAGCAAAAATGTGCCTTGACATTGGTTGACCCTTTGAACAACAGCATTTCAGTTACACGTGCATTAGCTAATTTAGACCACACATCATACATCAAACAAATGAATCCGCCACGTCTGCATTTGCGTTCCCTCAGTTGTAAACAGCAATTCTGGCCTAGATAAGAAGGAGGAAGGTAATGGAGAGAAAATCCTGTTAGAAGCCGTCATGCTCTGTACAGCGTCTAGATTAGGATTGCCGAATATAATCCTAATGAAAATCGCTGTCGGAAATGACTTTCTTAATCAGCTAATACTGTCGCCCCGGCCAGCTGCTTTAGTTCACCAACAGCTTATGTTATCTTGCTCACCTAGCTTGTTTACAGCTTTTAAAATGTAATTGAGACCACACGGGCATTGGGTGCTAGTTACAAACTTAGCATTAAAAGGTGAAAACTTGGCTGCACAGGGGCAGTCATGGCTTAATGGTAAGAGAGTTGAGCTTGCAACCCGAAAGTCACCCGTTTGAGTCTCACGGCTGCAAGGATGCAACTGGTGCCCTTGGGCATGGCACTTTCCCCCAATTGCCCCCCAGGCGCTGTACAGGGTTCCCACACCTTAGTTAACTTAAAATTTAAGGACCTTTCAAGAACTTTCCAGGTCCAATACCCTCAAATTCAAGGACTTAATGTGGGGAAACCTTTCAAGTGAGAGCAAGGTTACATCGTGACGCCTCCAGGGGTAAGTGTGTCTGAATATGTATATCAAATTTAACCAATGGTAAGGCTTAATGACAAAGACAGGGTGATGCGAGAGCCAGGAAGTATTGCAAAGAGGGACGCACAAAGTTACAGGGACGCACAAAGTTTGGCAAGGGAGACACAGCGTCTCGTTCCCTTCTCAGGGAACAACAGTTACATACGTAACCCAAGACGTTTTCCTGTGTCAAACTATGCAAAAAAGCATTTTGGTATGAATCAACATTTACATACAGAAGATAGAAGCATTTGAAGCTAACAGTTTAGCACGTGTGCTTAAAAAGTCTAGAATTTTTATGATATTATCCTAAACTACACAGGGAATATGGATTTTTTTCCCCAGAAAACTTCTTGCATAAAATAGATTCAAGCACTTTCAATGACCTGTATCTATGTATGTATTTTTTCAAAAACTTCCCAGGGCCTTGATTTTTTTTTCTTCATTCAAAAACGTTTAAAGAGTAACTAAACCCTAAACCAACTTTTTATAGTTAATGGTCTGTAAGAATGATGATTTATTAGTGCTGTTCATTGATTTTAGTAAGTTTCTTTGACATTTGGATATAAAGTGTTCCAATACTACAATATATGGTGTAAAAACGTATGCCCTCTTCAGGTTGAACGGTGGCTATTGCAGTTGAATTTTCCTATTGGATGTTGGGTCCAAAAAATAACTCGTGACGTAAGCAGTTTCAAGCTCACCACGGCCTTGTTACGATCTCACCACACACTTGGTACGAGCTTAGTAGTGGGATCTGCCCACTTTTCTTGCATTTTTCAAATATTGCCAGTGGGTGGAGTCAGGTTCTGACCAGGGGGTTTAGTTACGCTTTAAGGATTTCAAGGACCCGTGGGAACCCTGGACTTAGCATTAAAAGGTGAAAACTTTTGATATTATGTGTACGGCTGAGCACAGGTGCAGTCATGGCTTAATGGTCAGAGAGTCGAGCTGGCAACCCGAAATTGTGTGTGTGTTCACTGTGACTGGTTAAATGCAGAGGTCGCATTTCGAATATGGGTTACGTTTGGGTCTTGATAGAGTTGCTATTAAGATTGGGGTTTGATTTTTCTCTAACTTCGATCCTCGGGGATTGGAAAACAACAAGTATGACCTACTTTGGAAACTGCGGGCAGTTTTTCTCTCAAGAAATGGCAAGCATTACATTATTTTTTAAAATGTCTTTCATTTCCTCCCGCACAAAACAGAGTACTCGAGAACAGAGGTCAGCTTATTTGTCTGAGTAAGTCATTAGAGTTGTTTTCTCAGAGTGTGGTTTCATGTACTTCAAACGAAACTAAACCGTTGTACACCACGCATAAACAAGTACAAAGAACACAGTCTTGAACATGGCAAGTTTATTTTCTGAACATACTGCAATAGGTACATAAATAAATAGACAAAAAAAACAAAGATTCCTGTGCTGCCACATATGTCAATTTCTTAGGGACACGAACTGCAGCCTGTCCAGTTCAGTCCCACAGTATATAAAGTAACACGCAAACTCTTTACCTCTTGATTGGTGGGATGAGTACCACCCCCTCCATCGTGCTGGCAAGTCTATGGATTTCGACTTTCATATTTTGCCTCAGTCGTTCTAGCTGCCATTGCAGTAAGGCTTCTCTGTCCCTCAACTCTTTCAAAGCCAACGATGCCTGGAGCTTTTCGGCTGTCGCAGTCAGGCCAGGTTCCCCTGTCTGTAACCTGCGAGATAAATTTGCGGGTGGCGAATCCTGGAGACATGGCAGGAACCCTCTTGATGTGATTGTGGGGGTGTTTACGAAACGGAGTCCCTCCAAATAGCCGGCAACTTTCTTCTCCTCATCTATTTTCTGCTTTTCAGAGAGCCGAGAGACCTCCTGACGTCGCCCCTTAATAAGAACGAGAGCAAAGAGTCAGATCTCGACAGACTGGAATACTGATCAAACATCAAATGGATACTTATATCAAAAGAAGAGGCGTTGCGTTAGACTAGATAATAATGCAAGTTGGAATATAAATGTGGACTCTTGCAAAACCAAAAAATATGGAGTTGAACTGATGTGAAGAAAACATTCAGACATTCATAACCCCGCAAGACTATTCTAACAGGTTAGATCTGGAGTTGTATATCAAACAGTGTGTCTACATGTGGCAGTCTATCCATCAGTGTAGAAACCACCTAAGTATCCATCAGACCCATTAAATCGGCTTTTTTAATACAATGTGTAATTTATTCAGGCAACAAAAGAATGCAATGATGAGATGACCTGGTTTTTATAACTTTTATTAAGCTCCATCCTTTCTTATTATCAGGATATTTAAAAATCTTTCTGAAGTCTGTTGAAAGACCCTTTGAACACAGGTAATAAAACATGATGAAGGAACTTCCGCAACAATGTGAATTTTCCACTGGGATGAATAAATTATCTATCTATCCATCCATCATACTGTATCTATCTATGTCTGTCTGTCTGAAGAAATTGAGAAACAAAGTAGAAAAACGATAAAGTGATTCATTTCCTAAATTTAAAGCAACTATCTATCATACTGTATGTATGTATGTATCTATCATATGTATGTTTGAATCTATCATATGTATCTATGTATCTATCTATCAAAGTATCTATCTATCTATGCATGTATCTATCTATAGTATCTGTCTATCTACAGTATCAATCTATGCATGTATGTATGTATGTATGTATGTATCACGTATCTATCTACAGTATCTATCTATAGTGTATATGTGTGTATGCGTGCATGCATGTATGCATGCATGTATCTATCATATGTATCTATCTAAAGTATCTGTGTGTCCATCTATATATATATATATATATATATCTAGTTATGTATGTATGTATCTATCTATCTATCTACAGTATGAATCTATCTACAGCATGTATGCACATCTATCAAACCTCTAATAAATTAAGGCTACGGAGAAAGTAGGATTTGAAAAAGGGTTTGAGAAAAAGGATGTAGTGATTCATTTCCTGAATTTACCGCAGCACTGCATGTATACTTTATGGTGTAGGCAATCCTAGAATGCAGAAGGACAGAAAAAATGTCATAGTTCATAGTAAAATTTAAAACAGAGCCCTCAATGCAAGAGTGAGTTTATATAGATTTTTGTTTTGTGATGGTTAAAGCTACACTGTCAGCATCTTAAATACCAAACCTGTCAGAACTTAAACCTCGGTACTGAAATGAACTCAAAGTTTTGAGTGAAATCCTGACCTTATTATAAGTTTAAGCCTTCCTGTCTGCACTCATGCAGGTGAATCTTATCTACCGAGTGGTCAATTACCTGTGAGGTAAGCGTGGACTGCTCTATTCGTCTGACCCTCAGTTCTGTCTGTAGCCTCAGCAACATCTTGTCAAGCCGTCTGACGGTCCTCTTGGCCTTGCTGCCGTGGGGACACTTAAGAGCAACATCCTGCACCCCTGGTGGCCAATTGTCAGACTTCACTTCAGACGCATCGGCGAGAGAGCTGTCAATCACGCTGTCCTGCACAAAGACAATGGCATGAGTGCGACAATTCTAAGATTGGGACATTTTGTGCTTATAAAGCCATGCCAAGTCAGCATGCTTTGCTAAAAGAATTAGAAAGTCCTAATTAAATCAGAAAAATTGCAGCAGGTGCTCATTTAAAACCACACTCTTAGAAAGGATGTGTTAATTTTTTACACATCTTTGTGCTTAAGCTTTTAACACATTATGTGTAATTTTAACACATAGTGTGTCATTTTGTGTTGATTTTGTGTCAAAATATAACACAACTTGTGTTAAAAGTAACACAAAATGTGTTTTTCAATAATAACACAGTGATGGGTGAATTCTGGGACAACCCATTTAGTTAAAAAACGCGACATTGTCTGAAAAAATCATCATATCCCGCTGTTGAGGCGCTGCACACAACGAGAGAGGGAGGATGGAAGGCGCGCTGAGCGCTCGCTGCAATGAATTAAGCTGTTTTAAATAGTAAAATTAAAATGTAAATGGGAATCATGAAAAATCTATTTGTGGCGGCCAGTGTTGATTCTGTGGCGGCCCGCCACATATAAATGAATATATGGGAAACACTGCCTTTAACAGTATGTGACTGTGTTTACCAAAAATTATTATTTTTATATTTTTGAAGGTTACCGTCATAAAGTCTGATCTACAGTATTAAAATGATTTAAAATGATAAATGTACTGGGGGTCCTTGCTCCCCCCTACCATTAAGGTGTCCTTGGTATGAAAAAAGGTAGAAGAGCTGCAAACTTTAGGTGTTTACAAAGGTGTAGTTTTTGTAATGCTGCGTTTACACCAACCGCGTTTGAGGCGTCAAAAATCGCGTCTACCTAGTTTGAATGCATTCACGCGTTTAAATGCAAAATTCGCTTCTTGTGGGAGGGGCAAGTGCTATGCGGTTGTGTGTTTGCAAGATGACTGATGTTGATTGTGCATTTATCGAAAGAGTTACCGGTTTGTATTTGGTAACCTTATAGGGGGAAAATAAACGGTGTGGGTCGATAATTGTCACGTGACTCAAAAGTGAAATGTGTATTACAACTTACCAGGTTGCCCAATGTCCTCACTGACACTCTTCCAAGCGAGGTCCTTTTTATTCCTGTCTCTATAGAAATAAGAACTTGTGTCGTACAGCTCCGGGTGACTGCTCACGGACAATATCAAGCGTTCCTTCAGGTTGAATGAGTGACTATGAGCACAGCAGCAAGGAGGCTCCTGATTGGTTAACGCGGCGCAAAATTCCGGCAAAGTTCAAATTTTTCAACCCGGGTGTTAGCCGCAAATTCACGTCAAACGCAAAATGCACAAAAAGCACCATTCGCGCATACCGCGGCAGGCGCTCAATTCACGCCATTCGCGCGAACTAGACGCGAGAGTTAGGCGGAATTGCTTCTTTCGCGCAGCGCCAAACGCCTCATTCGCGCCGCGAGACCTCCGGACACGTGTCAACGCATCTTCACCTTGACTTAACATTGAAATCACTCGCGATTCACGCCTCTACTGCGGCTGGTGTAAACACAGCATAAGGGTACCGTGCCCTTGTCACAGCTTTTGTACCATATTTTCTATAAGTAAGGGGTATTGTTGTCACAAACTAATTTAAGCACATTGCTATGTACCTGCTAGGGTGTGACTGCTTACTGGTCAATAGAAATAAAGCCTGATATCCTGGTCCCCAGATTATGTCCTTGTATCTCTCCTACAACGTACCCCTACAGGCTTTTATCACCAGTTTTATCATCTGCCAGACAAAATCTTTCAGAAACATAATAGCATACCTATTCACCTCCAGTATGGGCAATAATACTGATGCTTGGACTGGCAGGCACTACTAATAACATTTTATTGTTCAAACATTAACATTACATAAAAAGATTTCCCGAATTTCACTCCGAAAAAGTATTTTCAGTATATGACTTGAGTCTTCCAAAAAGCCAAAGTTTCTGTGAGCAGCTCTGAACTTAAATCGATGCTTTAAAAAACCTGTGCTAATCCACCAATAGCTGACACTTAAGAGCTCTTCAATCACCCTTTTATGTGGACAGTGACAAGACAATCCTGTCCAAATAGCACTCTGTCCCCAAAATGTTTGGCTTTCATCAAGCACCATAGATTTCTCATTGACATGGTGGAGCTTCTGTTTGATTTCCATTTCGTGACTTTTCGGATTTATTCGACAAGGGAACACTGAACCTCTGTGTTTCAAAGCCACATTCTAAAGTTCTCACAAAAAGCCTCCGGATATTGCATTTACAAGGTTCAATGTATTTCTAAAATCTACTCTTTTTTCAGTATGCCCAATGAGAAGGGGGTTATTACAGTTTGGTGAAACTGAAGTAATTCACATAATGCACTTTGCCTTCATTGTGTGACTTGATTGAAAAACGCAGACCTTTCAATATTCTGATGTGCTAGGAAAACACAGGCCCGACTTAATTTGTCCAACTTAAAGACCCCCATGAGATC
Source organism: Misgurnus anguillicaudatus (assembly GCF_027580225.2). Taxonomy (NCBI): domain Eukaryota; kingdom Metazoa; phylum Chordata; class Actinopteri; order Cypriniformes; family Cobitidae; genus Misgurnus; species Misgurnus anguillicaudatus. The sequence goes on from NW_027395278.1 coordinate 67,172, forward strand.
ACCTCTCTTACTGAAAAGCAGTTAAAACTTCCCCTTTTTTTGCATCAAGACGCACACTCCGTGAAAACCCGAACTCCTGCCAAGTGCTCAGAATCCACTCCCGCTACCCGCAGACTGCTTTACAACTTCATTTCAACTTGAACAGGTGCCAACACGAGTAGGGCTTGTATCTGACAGATTCAGAGCCTGGGAGTGTTAGTGTATCACAGTGAGTGACAGCATAAAGCTGGGCGAGGTTACCATTACCAGAGCAGCAGTCTGGCTCTTAACAGCTTGGGTAATATACATATTAGATTTAGAGTCATTGGTAGGTTTTAAGTTTGCAAACAAATTACAAACATACCATCCAGCACCAGAATAAAGGCTCGTGAAGCTTCCAATCCAGATATGCTTCCAGAATTCTGTTCAACATCTGTATTCGCTCCAGATCCTACAACAGAAGCAAAACATAAGAAGTGATTACACACAGTTTCGAAAACGTTAAATCCCCCAGTGGCCCTACAGTGCAACTACAGTTTAGTGCACACTTGGCAGACGCTTTGATCTTCACTCATGGGCAATTTTTCCTTATAGGAGCCCGGGCTAATGCCTCACATCTCTTGGACAAAAGTGCTCCAGGGACTTGAAGCAGATAACTGCTCTTAGTACCCCACACACGCTGAAGGGCAATGGAGAGAAAGTTCTGCCCACTATCCTTCACAGAGCTTGAGAAGAGAGAGCTATTATCGTCTATCTGGACTCATCCCACGTTGTATACACCAGAGACTTAGACTTGACAAAGCACCCTTCACCCCTCATGCTCGCTTCCGCATCTTCCCTTGTAAATGTCACCTTGAGAAACAACCATCATCCGAAAAGTGCTTACGACAGATATTTGAGTAGTGTCTTTGAAGCGCCATCATTTAATTTGATTCAGTTCTTTTAAATGTTACAGTGAATCAATTCAAAACACAGTTTAAATTATTCGCTTACATCATTAATTAAAGGTCCACTGTGTAGATTTTTAGTGCCATCTAGCAGTCAGATTGTGAATTGCAACCAATGGCTCAGTCCACAGCTCACCCTTCCCTTTCAAAACGCAGAGAAGCTACCGTAGCCGCCACAGGAAAAACACGTCAACGTCTGACAAAACGCAGTCTATAGAACAGTTAGCAACATAATGGCGCAAAATGGCAACTTCCATTTAAAGGAATAGTCTACTCATTTTCAATATTAAACTATGTTATTACCTTAACTAAGAATTGTTGATACATCCCTCTATCATCTGTGTGCGTGCACGTAAGCGCTGGAGCGCGCTGCGACGCTTCGATAGCATTTAGCTTAGCCCCATTCATTCAATGGTACCATTTAGAGATAAAGTTAGAAGTGACCAAACACATCAACGTTTTTCCTATTTAAGACGAGTAGTTATACGAGCAAGTTTGGTGGTACAAAATAAAACGTAGCGCTTTTCTAAGCGGATTTAAAAGAGGAGCTATATTTTATGGCGTAATAGCACTTTTGGGAGTACTTCGACTCGGCGCAGTAACACCCTCCCTCTCCCATGATGAGAATGAGAAGGGGAGCGGACTTTTCAGGCGAGAACAATAAGACTTTTACAAACACATTTTTGAAGGATCCAAAATATTATTTGTTATCGTTATCAAAATCAGGTATTGTCCAGATATAAATTTTTCAACAATATCACACATCCCTAACATTTACATGTACCAAATGTTATGCAGCATGTTTACAAACAACACAAGCAGCGAGACATAATATTAGTTTGGGTCAATTTAAACCCGTCATTTCTCCCGCTTGCGTTTAAACAAAATCAGAGGGACTCGCCCACAGAACATTCCGTCAAAGTAACCAGGACAGAAGCGGACGAAAGTAGACAAAAGTGACAGATTAAAATACCAGGTGTAAACATGAATGCGGGGCTGTTTACACTTGGTATTAAGATGTTTTTTCATCGATCAGTTCACAAGTGGACGAGAGAGACACATCACGTTTACACCTGGTATTTAAATCCATCTCTTTTGTCCACTTTCGACCGCTTCTGTCCTGAATACTGTTAGGGGGTGGTCTGAGACGGTGGGTGAGTCTCTCTGCTGTCATTCAAACGCAAGCGGGAGTAATTATGAGTTTATATGGACCCGAGCTAATATTATGTCGGAGTTCACTCCTTGTTTAGCAAGTAAACATGCTGCACAGTGTTTAGTACATGTATATGTTAGAGCTTTCTTTGAATTTTCAGCGCAATTGATGAAATAGGATCGCGCAACTTTCACATGCTTTCAAAATGAAACTACGGAGATCAGCCGCTTAAGTTTTATCAATGAAAGGCTAAAAATAGTGCGGTTCAACGTGTGTTCACGCCAGAAGTCAGAAAAGATGTAAAACTTGTGTTTAGTACCTCAGATTAGAGAAGGCGGTCGCGTGTGGCTGTTCGAACACATTCAACCACATGTGCCTTTACACAAGCAAAAGCAATCCGATCGAAAGGGGTTTTGACTACCTCTGAATATGGTTGAAAGTGGTCGAAAGTGGACGAGCTCAAAACATTTTGAACACCGTTTACACCTGGCATTAACGCCGTCCACTTGTGATCCGATCGATGAAAACGCATGTTAATGCCAAGTGTAAACAGCCTCTGTGTCTCTCTCGTCCACTTGTGATCCGATCAACCAAAACACATCTTAATACCAGGTATAAACAGCTCATTTGGTGGAAACAGGGCCTAAATAGCCAACCCCATGAAAGTGTATCTTGTTTTTTCATTCTTGTTGTCTGTCAATAATTTTCCACACTGTCCTTTTCGCTCTTTCCTAACATCAGAAACAACCAGCCTTTTGTTAGATGTCAAAAGGAAGACTTTTTTTCAGATAAAACACCTCTAAAGAGCAAGGGAAACATGCAGGGAATGAGAGAGTGTGGGCCTTTTGACTTTAAAGATCAAGATCCGCCCTCTTCGTGCAAAGATTTTCCAGCCTGTCAATCTGCCACACAAAAGCACGGGGCGTCAGATACACAGAGGTAGTTATCTCACTACAACCTTCTCCAGCAAAAGCCAGGGATAAAAAACACATTGACAGCTGCGTGCAATCATCCCATGATCCGAATGAGCTTGTTACCTAGCTTACGGCGGTTATTATCGAGCGCTGATCACCATATGCTCCAACGGAGGATGGTGGCTCTTGACGTACACCCGAGGAATACAAATGCTAAATATCTCCTGAGAGAATCTGAAGGAGTAAAAGTGTTACCTGTCATGTACTGACATTTACCACGGGCTTAACTCATAATAATTGTCCAATAACCTCTACTGCATAAACCCTAAACCAAGTCAATATTTTATTCAAATCTTCTTGTATGTTCAAGTCACCTTGTCGAGTTCAGTCAACGATGTGTTGCTGTGATGGGAACCAGTAATGTTAGTCTGGCAAGTAGGAGAAGCGTTGATACTGGAGACAGCCTAAAAAAGTAATCACAGATTACAGATTTAGTACATGTCTGTATTTAAGAAGGCACTGTATTCATTATTACTTCAGAAAAATACTGGTTGTTGAGCTAAGTGATTTGCCTTGTGGATGAGTCTGGACTTCTCCTCTTGAGCCGAGAGTAAGCTCTTCCAATGGAGTCTTAATTTCCCATACTGCCACTGTAGTGTCTGCAGCGCCAGTTCCTTCTTTGTAGTCTCTGTGGCGGCTTCTTCTGGTCCATGTGGTACTACGTCCCTCAGACCAGGCATGACACCCTGAAGGACCATGTCGACATTATTAGAAATCTTCACAGCACTGCGCATGTATTAGAAACCAGTTTATGAAGCTAAACATGCAGGAGAGCTATGCTAAAACTATTATTAAACAAATTTTTAAAACTGATTCTTAAAGGGAACATTTCACAAGACTTTTTAAGATGTAAAATAAATCTTTGGTGTCCGCAGAGTACGTATGTGAAGTTTTAGCTCAAAATACCATATAGATAATTTATTATAGCATTTTAACCTTGCCACTGTGTAGGTGCGAGCAAAAACTTGCTGTTTTTGGGTGTGTCCTTTTAAATGCAAATGAGGTGATGAATTGCAAACACTGATCGCCATAATGGTGGTTTGTTGAAATTGAAGCTCAATTGTGCTGTCAATTATTTTCTCTCTCTGCACTAAATGGCAGTTCTGCAATTGGATAGTGCAGATTAAAGGGCTGTATTATTATAATAAGATCCCCTTCTGACATCACAAGGGGAGCCACATTTTAATGACCTATTTTTTACATGCTTGCAGACTTGGTTTTTCTTTTTCACATTTTCTAGGTTGACAGATGCACTGGGAAACCAATTATAGCACTTAATCATGGAAAAAGTCAGATTTTCATGATATTTCCCCTTTAACGTTTACTTAAAGGGATAGTTCACCCCAAAATTTTAATGGTGTCATCATTTACTCATCATCATGTTGGTCTAAACCTGTATGAGTTTCTTTATAACATTGAACACACACAAAAAAAGATATTTTGATAAATGATGGTAAGCACACAGTTGATGGTACCCATTGACTTCCATAGTATTTGTTTTTTTTATCATACTATGGAACTCAATAGGTACTGTGAGCTGTCTGGTTAGTTACCATAATTTATGAAATTATCTTATTTCGTGTTAAATGAGGGTGAATCAATGATGACAGAAATTTCATTTTTGGGTGAACTATCCCTTTAAGAAAATATGTATGGGTAAAACTCAGACCACAGCTCAGTGCCACACAGACTGTAAAACAGATGGACGAGGTGCCTACATAGACTTCCATTGGGGAAAAAAATGAAACTAAATATCTAAAAATTGGTCACTGGCATCTTGCTGACAACCTAAACCAAACTTATTAGAAAAGAAAACACATTTGAATGTACATCAACATCATAAGAAATAACCTAAGTATAGAAACCATTATTTGTAGAAATACATTTAAAGTGTACTTTGCAAGCCACCAGGGAGTCATTGAAATGTTTTGGCTTCACTTTTCAGGACGTGTGTGACACGCCTGATGTAACAATATACAGGGTTCCCACAGCTTAGTTAACTTTAAATTCAAGGACCTTTCAAGCACTTTCCAGGTCCAATATTAGGGCTTGGTATCGATTCAGATATTTCAGATCGATTTGATTTCGATTCACAAGCTATCAGATCGATTCAATTTTCGATTCCGGTTCTCGGGTAGGTTTTTATACTCGATTCTCGATTCAACTCAATGAATATAGATTTAATACAAATACTATATTAATAAAAAAGAACAGTGAACAGGAGTTTACAAGTTGGTAATTAATAAAAAGAAATTAAAAAGACACAACACTATCGTCGTCGTCTTGCTTGTGAAATCTAAAATGCTTCCATACTTCTGACTTTTTATGTGAAGGTGGCATCAACGTCGATGAAGCACCTGAAACTGCCATTTTAAGCACTAAATGAATGAAGAGTGAAGAAAACTAGTAATTAGATTAACGTTAATCTTACGTTTAATGTTTGCGGAAATAAATATGAAAGAAAAAAATCGATTCTGCTCTTTGAGAATCGATTTTGAATCGACCACATTTAAAAAAAAAAACCGATTAATTGAAAAATAAATTTTTTTTGCCCAGTCCTATCCAATATCCTCAAATTCAAGGACTAAATGTGAGGACACATTTCAAGTGAGAGCAAGGTTACATCGTGTTACCTTTTCAGATAGATTGTTACAGTTCCCTTTCGAGGGAACTCGCGCTGCGTCACTGCAGTGACACTTTGGGGACGCCTCCAGGGGTAAGTGCATCTGAATGTGCATATCAAATTCAACCAATGGTGAGGCCTAACGACAAAGATAGGGTGATGCGGGAGCCAGGAAGTATATCGCTATCTGAAATATTGCCAAAGACGGCATTAAAGGGACGCAGGAAGTATGGCAAAAGAGACGCAGCGTCTTGTTCCCTTCTCAGGGAATAACAGTTACATATGTATCCCGAGACATTTTCATGTGTCAAACACGAGTGTGCCTCATAAGCCTTGAAAAGTGAAGCCTCTGGCTCTTTGATCGCCCCCTGGTGGCTGGCTGCAGTACAAGTCATAACCCCGCCCTCTCCATTCAAATGAATGGGACTATGCTCTAAATAAAAAAAATATTTACACTTCCAATAAAAGTTTTCGAAAGATGGTTTTGGTCCTTTCAAGTAGTTGTTATCAAGTTTGATACCGCGGCTCCGCCTCTGGCTTCACGGACGATTCCTTCTGCGCATGCCTCGGCTCCAAACTGACGTTTTTACGTAACATGGCGGCGACCGTGGTCGGACATTTTTGGCTTCAATTCATTACAATGGTGGGAGGCGAAGTCGCGTCGTCCATCTTTTTTTACAGTCTATGGTCAAACACGACTATGCAAAAAAGCATTTTGGTATGAATCAACATTTGCATACAGAAGATATAAGCATTTAAAGCAAACACTTTAGCACGTGTGTTTAAAAAGTCTCGAATTTTTTGATATTATCCTACACTACACAGGGAATAAGGATTTTTTTCCAGAAAACTTCTTGCATACAATAGATTTAAGCACTTTCAATGACCTGTATCTATCTATGCATGTATATTTTCAAAAACTTCCCCAGAATCACAAACTTTCAAGGTTTTCAAGGACCCGTGGGAACCCTGAATACAAGGAGCTGAGCTGCCAGGGCATTGCTAGGCGATGCACATTCTCTGGATGGTTGCTTACAGGCCCAACTCAAAATCTTATGATATTGTATAATAAATGTATAAAAAAAATTATCCACCAAACAAAAATCACAAGTTAGAAAGCTTAAGACAGTAAAAGCAGACCTCAACAGGCCAAGCCACAACAATGCTTGCCTTAGCAAGCCCCATAAAATAGATAAAACTAAGCAGATTCTGAAAGCCTCTACTAGATTAAAGGTTTAGGACTTGACCAATTAGATTTCCAGGAATGGGTGAAACAACTTTACAATTGATCCATAAGCAAACAGGATTTTATTCATTCTGATCTGTTTGTAATTTATTTTTATTAGAAAGTCAATTAGATTACCCCAGCCAAGAGCAAACACGACCACAAGATAATCTTTTAGCTTATGTGAAGCCTAAAGCTAACATTGTTCCTGTGGTTTAAAATTTCTGTGTCTATGGGCATCAAAATACAGTAAAGTGCTATTCTGCTCTCCGCTGGCTATACACAGAATAGCACTAAGTTATATGAACTGCTATCTTTCCCTTGCAAAATCAATAATGGATTAAGAAATCCATTCATTTCACAGTAATAGAGCTAAACTGGCCATAAACATTTTTATAAATCATATAATCACATCAAAACTGAATGTCTCACCTTTGGTGCAGATGAAAGTGTGTCTAACTGATGAACTTTCTCTGCCAGCAGGAACTCCAGCAGATTCCTATGCGACAGCACCCAGCCGAATGCTAGAAGTAGATCTCGGCTCCCCACCTCTTCTATTTGACTAGGGGACCGAATCCCCACAACCCACAGAGCCCCATAGCCACAGTGCCACAAAGCACTCTTTACAAACAGAAGTTGTGTGTCTGTAAGCACAATAGTTAGACACAGTGGGCTACATGAATAATTGCATATCAAACATAAATCTGTAGTGGTGAGCAGCCGTAAGTTTTACCCAAATCTTGGTGTTTGGAGTCCTTGCACTCACAATCCAACACAAAGGCTCTCTGCAGGAGACTGCACAACAAACTCCACATGTCCACTGACTGAAAGCAAAAATAAAAACATGTTTTTGAGCACATTGAGCTATTTGAGCCGACTTACATTAAATTAATCTCGATATGAACATGCAAAATATGGAGAGAGAGAGAGAGAGAGAGAGACAGAGAGAGAGAGAGAGACCATGGTAACGTTATATGTCTGAAAACATGGTACTGTAGTTCTACCATACTTTTTGTTATCGCCGTTTTAAGATATGATACTAAATATTGGCTATATTAGTAGTTATGCAGTTATATACATGAAACATTGCATAAGACAGAACCTACTGCATCTTTTCTGTTGAATTTGGCTCTCCTAAAGGCATCGGCTGTCGGGATCGACTCGACGCTTAATCCAGAAAGAAGCTTACAAAGAGACGTAATGACTTCCTTGACTTTAACACTCTTTTCACGCTGCATTTTGTGATGTAGTTTGTTTATTTTGAGGTCTGAGTCGTTAAGCAACAGGCACTTCCTAGTTGGGATACATTTCAGTTTTGATTAGCTATGTTTCGGCGCGTTATGTGATTGACGTGAACGCTGTCCAATAAGAACTCTGCACCGCCCACTTCGTCATACTTAACAGAGCATGTGCGTTTGCAGCGTTCAAAATAAAATAAAATAAAATAAAATAAAATAAAATAAAATAAAATAAAATAAAATAAAATAAAATAAAATAAAATAAAATAAAATAAAATAAAATAAAATAAAAGTCTTCATTCTTTCTGTGTAACTTATTTTTTTATTTGCGTTTTAAACAGCATACTTTGCTTTTAGATAGTTGAATGACAATCTGTCGCAATTCTCTCATTTTGACTGTAGATTTCTTGGTTGTTATTATTTAGTATTTGTTAATTTTGTAAAATATACAGTTGCCTTTAGCATGGTTAGTTGAGCATGGTCACAGTATCACATAAAATATGATACAGCTCTCCCTCGTAGTTTGTAAATATGTTGTTGAAACTAAAAGCACAATTATGTTGAATAAATTTGGGTTAAATGAAGTAGTTAAATGAATGGTGTATGCCATTTTAAAGACTATACTGCCATCTACTGTTAAAGTGTAGTATCGTTCATCCGTCGTTCTCAAATTCACATAAACACAAAACATTAAAAAATCATAAAACATACTGTAGTAATAATAAAATTGCAATATTTTAATTACAATCTTTTGGCAGAGGACATTGTTTATTTTTCTTTTAATATAGAAAAAAAACAATTAATCATATTTAAAGAGGTCACAAAAACTGCATACTGTATGAATTCCTAACAGTGGTTCTCAAACTAGGGGTCGTAAATTCTGTGTAATTAAACCTCAGAACAATAAGGCTACTAACCAACACCACTACATTGTATAATTTAATATGTTTTGTTTATTTCAAATTGTAAGTTTTGAAATGTTTGTCATAAATTTTCTTTGGGGGGTCACGAAGGGATGCACCGTACACAGAGGGGCTGCACACCGAAAAAGTTTGAGAAGCACTGCCTTATAAACATGCTTTAATTATGCATATCATGCCTTTAATGCTTAAAATGTTATATTTAAAAAAAAATCATACTTATAAAATAATTATCAAGAAAAAGTCCAATTTAATTTTAACTTTTATATTACAATTTTGGATTTAGCATCACTGCCACAATGATTTCCCCTTAAGTTTTTTAAAATTAATTTACTCTATAGAGACATGCAACACAGTGTCAAATTGATATGCAATCAATATACTAATGATGTTAACTGCATGACAAAAATAGCAATTAATAAGTATTTTAATAGAGTTTAGTCCTTTTGTGGTCATTAATAATCTTTAGACACAGCGCATTTAATTATTCATAACAGAGACAACTTAAGTGTAGTGAGTCCTGCAAAAAGAATTTACAGCTTTATTGTTTATAAAATATTTCAATATTTCATTAGTACCATTTATTCTGTCCTCCTGTACAATCCATAAATTATACATTTCTTCTTGTGCCAAAACATGTGTGCTTTTCTTTTCCAATAGTGTTCAAGTCTAAGAAAGTCAATGTAGCTCTTTTGCTTATATAAATACACAATAAGAAATAAAAATAATGGAAATATTGCACAAATTTTTCATCGCTAAAATGCTGGTGTTTGAACTGTAAAAATATACCAAGTTCAATATTTTATAAAATTTGCATTAACTTTCCCCTTCAGTTTCCTCTTCCTCGCGCTTGATGACTGGGTTACCTAAAAAAGAAAATTATTTTTATTTTCCGGGACCATATTTTGGCACGATGACCTCATAAGCTAATGATCATTTATTAATGTTTCATTAATTGTCACAAAGTGATACTATCTGCTGTTAAACAACAATTTATTCTGGTGTGCTAATTTGAATAGACAAATTGTGAATGTTCACTAAATAGCACCAGAAAGTTTTACTTTCTATTATTATATCTAAAATGTCAGTAAACAGTATAATTCTTCTGAATTCCTTATATGTCAAACGAGTCTTTAAAAACGAACTGATTCTCACCATCCAGTTTTTTAAGCTTGGGAAGCCTTTTAGTAGCTTCCTCTATCCAGTTACCATCAGCAGCATATTTTTCTTCTAATGGGTTTCCCACAAATACGAGGTCCACCAATGATGGGAGGTCTGCCAGCTTGAGGAACTCAGCTAAAAAACAGACAGCTTCATAAAATGCAGATTCTGCACACGTTTACAATGCATTTATATAGGGTTGTACAACCCCAAAACAGAAAAAGTTGGGACACTGTAGAAATTGTAAGTAAAAAAGGAATGGAATAATTTACAAATCTCATAAACTTATATTTTATTCACAGTAGAATATAGATAACATATCAAATGTTGAAAGTGAGATATTTTGAAATGTCATGCCAAATATTGGCTCATTTTGGATTTCATGAGAGCTACACATTCCAAAAAAAGTTGGGACAGGTAGCAATAAGAGGCCAGAAAATTTAAATGTACATACAAGGAACAGCTGGAGGAGGACCAATGTTTAGGAATAGGAATGTTGTACTATTCTTGTCTAATACAGACTTCTAGTTGCTCAACTGTCTTAGGTCTTCTTTGTCGCATCTTCCTCTTTATGATGCACCAAATCTTTTCTATGGGTGAAAGATCTGGACTTGCAGGCTGGCCATTTCAGTACTCAGATCCTTCTTCTATGCAGTCTTGATGTTGTAATTGATGCAGTATGTGATCTGGCATTGTCATGTTGGAAAATGCAAGGTCTTCCCTGAAAGAGACGACGTCTGAATGGGATCATATGTATCTAGAACTTGGATAAACCTTTCAGCATTGATGGTGCCTTTCCAGATGTGTAAGCTGCCCTTGCCACACACGCTCATGCAACCCCAAACCATCAGAGATGCAGGCTTCTGAAAAGAGCGCTAATAACAACTTGGGTTGTCATTGTCCTCTTTAGTCCGGATGAAATGGCATCCCAGTTTTTCAAAAAGAACTTCAAATTTGGATTCGTTGGACCACAGAACAGTTTTCCACTTTGCCAAAGTCCATTTTAAATGAGCCTTGCCCAGGGAAAATGCCTGTGCTTCTGGATCATGTTTAGATATGGCTTCTTTTTTGACCTATAGTGTTTTAGCTGGCAACAGCGAATGACACGGTGGATTGTGTTCACTGACAATGTTTTCTGGAACTATTCCTGAGCCCATGTTGTGATTTCCATTACAGTAGCATTCCTGTATGTGATGCAGTGCCGTCTAAGAGCCAGAAGATCACGGGCATCCGGTATGGTTTTCCGGTCTTGACCCTTACGCACAGAGATTGTTCCAGATTCTCTGAATCTTTGAATGGTATTATGCACTGTAGATGATGATAACTTCAATCTCATTGCAATTTTTCTCTTAGAAACTCAGAAAACTATTTTTCGCTGCAGCATTTGGGGAATTGGTGATTCTCTGCCCATCTTGACCTCTGAGAGACACTGCCACTCTGAGAGGCTCTTTTTATACCCAATAATGTTGCCAATTGACCTAATAAGTTGCAAATTGGTCTTTCAACTGTTCCTTATATGTACATTTACATTTTCTGGCCTCTTATTGCTACCTGTCCCAACTTTTTTTGGAATGTGTAGCTCTCATGAAATCATAAATGAGCCAATATTTGGCATGACATTTCAAAATATCTTACTTTCAACATTTGATATGTTATCTATATTCTACTGTGAATAAAATATAAGTTTATGAGATTTGTAAATTAGTCCATTCCTTTTTTACTTACAATTTCTACAGTGTCCCAACTTTTTCTGTTTTGGGGTTGTATGATAAAAATGTTGTAGTATACAGCTTTTAAACTTGAAATACAACATGATTAAGTTTAAATATGCTTCCGGACTATCAGTAATTAGGGTTGCAAAATTACGGGAATTTTCGAGTTTGGAAACTTTTAATGGGAATAAACAGGAATATGGGAATTAACGGGAATATATAGGAATTAATGGGAATAAACTGTGTGTTTAACTTGCAGAGTTGCCTAAAACAGGGAACTTAAATGTAGTTAAAAAAATCTTGCCGCATAATTTTGTTTAAACAACAAGATTTAATCCAATTTCAGTTGAATTTCTACCCTACACAGCACATTGCCTACTGAACCTGGTGCACACAAAATAATGTCAAAATGTCCATCTTTGCATGTATTCACGTAAATTACATAAATTTGTTTAAAATTTCCTTGTGCTGTGTCTAAGCGAGTGTGCAACAACATTATACCATTGTAAAGACATACACTGACTGCGAAAACATTAAGATTAAATAATTCAACAAGAAGTGTCTAAAAATGACCTTTTCCCACACACAACCCAACCCCCCTCCCCACCCCCCGAAAAAAATCGTCCATATATCACTTGGGGGGGGGGATCACCCTCCATTTTCCAGGCCTTGACTACCACAGAAGCCACACTTGGTGCATTTGAGTCCAAGGACTTCATCAAGTCACGTAAATTTTGATGATAAAACTTGGATATAGATGGTTACAGCAGTAACAACATAAACAAGCGGCTGTCGTGGTCCACACGCAACTTCCGGTAAACGGCGCTAAGAATAAACAACAATGAAGTTCTTTAAACGTAGTTTATTTATATAGACCGTTTCAGCAGTAACAACATAAACAAGCGGCTGTGGCGGTCCGCACGTAACTTCCGGTAAACTCCGCTAAGTAAGGGATAATGTAGAGGCAGCTGGTAGTTATCGGGAAATAAGCCCCGACAGTGTGATTAGGACCCGACGCGAAGCGGAGGGTCTTGTATCACACTGAAGGGGCTTATTTCCCGATAACTACCGGCTGCCTCTACATTATCCCGCTTATTACACGGCTACTTGTCACATAAGAAAAAACCGGACATGAATATGAATTTGAAACATTTTATTGGCATATTTGTTTTAAATTAACATTTTTATCCTTCCGCGAAACTTTGCACAGATGCATAAAATGATCGTAATACCTTATTAAGATCCTCTGCTTCATACTTGTCTGTCTCCATTTTTTCTCTTTTAGCCAGTCTTTGAGAAGTTTTAATGCCCATTCTGTATTTTTTTGTGTGTTGGCTTCGTAGCTGTCATGCTCTATTTTGTCAAGTTCAGTCTCAGTAAGCTGTCTGTGTCTTGTCGTGGTTGTCGAGTGTTTGTCACAAGATGGCGCCAAACAGTAATCTTTATTGATCTTTATTGGCGCGGAGCGATTTTACTCGTACAAGTAGTACCGGCTATGCGTTATTACTTTGGAGCGGTTATTATTTGAAAAGAACGAACCTGCAAATGTCTCAACTGACCAATCAGAATCAAGCATTCCAGAGAGCCGTGTAATAAGAATAAATAACAACAAAGTTCTTTAAACGTAGCAACTAGTCAGACCATTAAAAAAACGAAACCGGAAGTAAGGTTCGGATCCAGACATGTATCATGCGCATCCGATAAAACCGTCTATAACAGGCAAAAAATTAACACATAGATTACATGGGAAACCAAAACATTTGTAATTTTCGGCAAGGAATTTGTTCAAGAGATCAGTTTAGCAACTAGTCAGACCATAAAAAAAACAGAACCGGAAGTAAAGTTCGGATCCAGACGTGTTTCGCGTCAGCGCACGTGCATCCGATGAAACCGTCTATATATATTTGATCTATGGTATTATAGCTTATTTAGCAAATACTAAAATGTGTTTATACATTAGCTAGCCAGCCATATATAACATATATATCAATGATTTCTCAAGGATTTTTGATCAAATAAATTCATGGCTTGATAAGCATAAGTATGAGGATTCTACTAAATTTGTTTTACCTTGCATACATGTCTGCTTATAGCTTATAACCAAACAAAATGTTTATTTATGTTTGTATGAATATATAGTTAATATTTATGCAAATAATTCCCGTAAATTCCCATTAAGTTTCCAATTTGGAATATTAAGTTCCCATAGAAAGTTTCCAAAAATTTATCGGAAACGTTCCGCCCCTTTGCAACCCTATCAGTAATGTATCTGCCATGCTCACCCCACTCCTTGACTAAGTTGTTGGAGATATACAGGACTTTAAGTTTCTTCATGACATGAATCCCCTTCAGCTTTTCGATGAGGTTATAAGAGATCCACAGCTCCTCCAGTGTATCACCTACGGCCTCCTGTGGGGATGAGAAAAGCCAAGGAATCACTAAAATCCATGGGAAGCAATCTCTTTCAACATATAGGTATTGATGTTTTGTTACTTCACTTACAAGTCCATTAAGGTTTTTGATGTTATTCCTCCCCAAGGACAGTATTTTAAGGTTCTCTGAAAGAAATTTGTAAACAAATACTTTCATTAACATAACAGTGATTCTTATAAATGCCCTCAAGTATGTATATACCAGTTATGCATACTCACTCAAGCCATTCAAGTTGGCAATTTTTTCGATGCAGTTTGTAGATAAGGATAATCTCCTAGGCAATAAAGATGTATTAAACTGTTAAAATATTTGATACATATCCGACAGGAAAATATACAAAACACACGAGTTGCATATTTAGACTCACTCGCAGTTGACAAGACTGGAGAGAGATGCATCCATCTTCTCAATGGGAGGGATCTGACTGTAAAGCTTGACTGCTGTGGCCTCACTTGCCTTTTCTTTTGCTTTCTCCTCCTGGGAAAAACCCATGCAATCATTTAACACAATTTATGCCCTAAATATATAAATATTGTCAGAGCAAAACATATATTTTATAGTAGAAACTACTGGGTTATACAAAATAAAAAGTAGCAATAAACTTCTCACCCATTTGACCAAGGCCTCTTTAATAGTTGTTGCTTTTGCCTAAAGGAAAACAAACATGATTTGTGGTTATTTGTCACTCGAAGCAAGGTAAGTTAGCATACGCACAACCGGCGCAACGTCATAGAATGTCTCTGAACAGGTTCACGCCCACTTTTGGGGGAAAACAAACTAGACTACCCGTTGACTTCCATACAAAATAGCGGAAAAAGCAACGTTCATACACACCCGGCAGGCGTGAATAACTTAAGAAACAACTCAGATTAAACATGTTGAGTAATTATCTGTCCACCATGCCTGCCATAGAGCGCGAAAGATACATTAACACATTTAATTTGATCAATATAAAAACATGTCCCTTTCATTCTCACAGCGTCAAATTTGTGTAACAACGCCCCCCATTGGCCAGAGGTGTCTTACCCGGACATTTACTCGTACCTCATCGAGTCAACAGGGAAGCCAGTGAATGATTTTACTTCGTATTTGAAAGTTACTTAGTATTTATATTAGTGCTGCACAATTAATCGCATCGCAATTACAATCGCGATGTCAGCCTGTGCGATTATATGACAGCAAAATGTTGCAATTATATTAAATAAATAAATGTGTGGACTTGTTAACACAAACTTTCTGGTAACAGTTTGATGATTTTCCTTGCTGTTTAAAAAAAGAAAGAAAAACTAACAAAAAAGGCAGTGCACGTGTGGCATGCACGTGTGTGGTGTGCGTCGTCACTTATACCAGAGCGAAGATGGATGCAGAGGAGGTTGACAGTGATCTGGTAGCTAAAAAAAACTCTATGTCTGTTGTATGGCGGTATTTTGGATTTAGGATTACTGACACTAAGCAGTTGCTACATCACGTGGCAATACGAAAAAATCTCTAGTTTTACAAATACACATTTTAGCTAAACTGTGTGTGGATTTTCCTTAAAACCCATCAAGTTGACTCATGATACCATTTAGTATAATCGCAATCGCACATCGCAATATTAGCATCAATAACCGCAATGGGAAAAATTACCCAAATCGTGCAGCCCTAATTTATATATTATGTCTTTATATTTAGAGTACTGAGTGCACTTTTCCTTCCAGCCATACAACTAGCCTTAGTGATATTTCAAGCAATCACTGGATAGCGTTGTTACATAAATTTGACGCTGTGAAATGAAAGGGACATGTTTTTATATTGACCAAATAAAATGTGTTAATGTATCTTTCCCGCTCTACGGCAGGCATGATGGACAGATCAACATGTTTAATCTGAGTGATTTCTTAAGTTATTTACGCCTTGCGGCTGTGAACGAACGTTGCTTTGTTCAGCTATTTTGTATGGAAGTCTATGAGAAGTCTAGTTTGTTTTCCCCCAAAAAGGGGCGGTGACGAAATTTACAGTCAAGTTCCCGGATGTGCCGGTAGTCTGTATAATCTTTTGTGTCTATGTCAAAATACATTTAATGTATAAGTAATAATAACAATGTACATTTGAAGATACTGTGTGGAATTACAATGGTAAGCACTGCAGAAATATATTTAACGCGATTTCAGCTGAAAAAAAGGTAATTATTTAAATGTCTATTATCACTGAGTCTAGTACTCTATGTTATTCAAAAAAGTAATGTAGCAGACTAGTAACGTACACAAACGCTATCCAACAAGCTCACTGTCCTTAAAGGGATAGTGTATAAAACCTGTTTAAATGTCTTTGTTCTGATAAACACAAATGAAGATATTTTCAGGAATGTTTGTAACCAAACCAATCATGAACCCCATTCACTTCCACAGTAGGTGGAACGATTACTATGGAAGTGAATGGGGCTCATAAACGGTTTGGTTACAAACATTCCTCAAAGTATCTTCGTGTTCATCAGAACAAAAGAATTTATACGGGATTGAAACAACATGAGAGTGAGTAAATAATGACAGAATTTTAATTTTTGGGAGAACTATCCCTTTAACGGCATCATGTTGACATTAGCATGTCACATCTTGCCATGCCAACTAACCTAATGTCAATAATAAGTTTAATTCTTAATAAATCGAAAATTTGCTACATTCAAAATATTGTTAATTTATGTGTAACAGCTAGCAACGTAGACTCGCTACTGTACTGTAACAGATACACACAAGTGATGAGCACTAGCATTTCTGTCTTGTATGAGGCATATGTGTATTATAAACATCAAATTCTTCCCTTTCTAATTTAGCATAATGTGATCTTATTGTTTACGCTATGTAATATCTCAAATAAAGTTTACTGAATGCAAAGAAGAACGGAAACTCACCATGTTGTTCTTTTTGGTTGCTATGGAACTGCCCTCCCTGATGCAAAGCGCGTGCGCATAAAATGCTTCCGACGTCCAATATCCACGTTCCCATTGTAAACACAAAAGCCTTGTTTGACTTCGAGCGAACTAAACTGACATGCGAATGACGTCAAAGTGCCGCGAGAGCGAGACGAAATTACTATTCTCGAATCGTTCTCGCGGTACTTTGATGTCATCCGGCTGTCGGTTCTTGCAGCGCCGCATGAAGTCGAACAAGCCTATTCTGATGTACGTAAAGGGGGGTACTGAATGTGCTGGATACTAGTTATGTTCATACTAAAAAAATGATTTACTGTTCATTTAAATAGTTTCGGGATAGAGCGAGGAAAACAGATTTATCGTGCATTAAATGACAAATAATATAAATATAGTAAAACATTAATTACTTAATAATTAAGCCTTAAATAAACATCAACAAACATAATTATAGTTATTAATGTATTATTCTTTTAAATTATTTTTAAACATTACTATTTCTTATTTTTTTGCATTTCTCTCTGCATAAACTAACAAATAACGAACTGCACAAGCTTTTACAAAATTCAAGCATTTTGTGTGTAGCGTTTATAGTCTCTCACTTTTTGCTTTGTAACATTAAATATCAAAGTCATAAAGTACGACTTGGTAATGGATTAGACCCACCATTTTGGTAAAGTAAAAACGGTTCACTGTTGTATTAAACGCAAAATAGTGTGATTCCAAAGTCAGACCACTGGGTGGGACTAAAGCCACATACAGTCTATTTCAGTCTTCATACGTACTTTCGAGGAGACCAATTTTGCGCTAATATTGCGTGCGTGCGTGCGTGTGTGCGTGTGCATGTTGGCTCTACTTTTAAAGGCCATTTTTAATACGTCCTCCTCATGAATATACTGAATCGTTTAGCAAATGGAATAGCGTCGATAGGTTTTTGTGAGAATTCGGTTGAGGGGTCTATGATCAGGTGTCACAGTCGGAGACCACTATTTTGATGGTAAATTACCCTTTGTTTTCAATTCATAAATCAACACCACGATTATCACACACACTTAAACGAATCATCTTAGGCCTGGTTTTAGACAAGGCGTTCACAGAAACAGAATATAGACTAAAGTTTTAAATGTTGCTTTTATATACGCATGAACGTCTAGCTTTTTCATTTATTGTCGTATGTGTACTGAGACAATCAGCCGTATAACTCACAATACTCAGAGTATACTATGAATAATGAGGTCCGAGAAATTGTATTCACTGCCGAAGAGCGCTTGTATCGCAGTGATCTGTCTGACACACGCATGCGCAGTGCAGCCCGGCGACTGCCGAGCAGCCTCCTCAAGAGCCAAGCAGCGAGACTTCAGACAGCAGCAGTCAGTCTCCCCAGTTCCTGTTTCCGCCACGACTCGCTACACAAATCGCCGCGAAGCATCAGTTTCATTAAAGCATAGGCGCTTTGGAGATACACTAAACTCCCGTGCGATATCAAGGTGAGTCTCGTTGGTTTTTACGTTAAAGGAAACGACGTATTTCTCGCCGGCGAGTTCTCTCCATCCCCGGCCTGTTGCTAGCTACCTCGATTGTTGTACGGTAAAGATAACGGTCAGGTTCGCTGCTCGAGCGCATTGTGTTGTCGTGCGTGATCCTGAAGTATGCTGTTTACCCAGACAGTGATTCTGGCACCATTACGACCACAGAACGGTGGTTAATACGTTTCTGTACCATTGTCAAATAACGTACGTTTTAAAATAAAAGCCTAATTTTAGCCAATAGCATCAAACCTCTCAAAACCATCCACACGAATAGAGGAAACGTTTTAGTACATGGTTTTGATCGGGACTGTTAAAGCGGTGCAACGTAAATAGTCGATATGTTGGGCAGACGTTTGTCAGAAATCACAGCAGCAGTACAGCATGTCTGTGTTATGTGGTGAGAGAAAGGAAAGGGTAAGTTAACATCAAACCGCTGCCTCCTTTCCTGCAAAAAATCTGAGTGTTTACATTCAGACCATTGTGAAAAAGCCTGTATAAAATGATTATAACTCTGCAAAGTCATAGTTTAGATTGTAGTCAAGAAAGTCTTTTTAAACATTCAAAATAACTATTATGATAATGACTGTTTACCTTAACCTAGTCCTTTCATTTTCAGCTGTCTCAGGGTTTTGCATTGTGAATTTCATATCTTATTAGCTCAAGCAAGCAGCTTACTAGACTAGCGTATTTGGGCGTAACACATTTACATGTATGCATTTGGCAGATGCTTTTATGCAAAGCAACTTAAAGTGCATTCAGGCTAAACATTTTATCAATGCGCGCGCGTGCGTGCGTGCGTGTGTGTGTGTGTGTGTTCACTGCAACCCATAACCTTTGCTCTGCTAATGCAATGGTCTACCAACTAACTTAAAGAATGACACAGCCATTGTTCTGGTACTTCTTCCACTTAATCCACTCCTATTACACCCATCATACCCACTTTGGGTTGGGCTCAATAATAATCATGTTATAACAATTTCACTTCACTTTTCTGCTTTTTTAATCTCTTGTCATGTCTTCTGCCATTTATTGATGCTAAAAAACATGTTTCCTCACTTAAGAGACTTGAAAAATCTTGTCTTTTACAGATGTTTGGCCATAATGCCCAGTCTTCATATTTCAAGTGTACTAGGCGTACTAAGATATTCAAGTGTGTTATTATCTACCTAGCCTTACTTGCATTCTTTTAACATTCATGCATCTTTAATATTGCTTTTTGAAGTAAAGCAACCTAAAGGGCATAATTAAAATTACTGTTTTAATTGATACCTCAAAAATATTTTAAACTGCTAAGACTAGTCATACAAGTTAGTCATCTAATTTTTCTTTAAGACTGGTAATGACCTTTTTACATCAGTTATGTTAAATGGTAGATTGGTCCAATTTGTATACAAAACGTAAATCTGATAATAACTGCTATTATTTGGTCTGTCACACTAGGATTAGTTGACCCAAAAATGAAAATTCGCCCTGTTAAACCTGTATAAGTTTCTATATTTTGTTGAATAATAAAGAGGATATCTTGATACACAGTTGATTGTACCCATTGTAGGGATGCATAACGATTAATCACGATTAATCTATAGCAGAATAAAAGGTTTTGTTTACAAAAATGTACAGTGTGTGTGTGTGAACTATATAATAACTTTCTATAGGTAAATGCACACACATGCATGTATATATTTAATAAATGTTTACATGTGTATATACATTTGTATATTTATGTATAATTTATATACTGTTTATATAATAATTATGTATATATAAATATGCACACATGCATGCATAATTTTAAGAAAAGTAAAATAAAATAATGCATGAATGTGTGCATATTTATATATACATAATTATTATACACAGTTCACACACATGATGTAAACAAAATCTTTTATTCTGCTATAGATTAATCGCGATTAATCGTTATGCATCCCTAACCCATTGACTTCCAGAATATTTTTTCTGCTATATAACTCAATGGGTGCCGTCAGCTGAATCCAAGAATTTTCATTTTTGGGTCAACTATTTAACCTAGCAGTTATGTTTATGCAATTGAAATGGTCACAAATTTAGAGATGATAAAATGCTCACAGTCTGCATCAGAAAAATTAAACCTCTTCCTGAGTCGTTTGAATTGTGTTTGCATTGCATTGTGCGTAAAGCAGCATTGATTTATATGGGTCAGGTAGAAATACACTCTTTAGGAAACACCTGCAGATTTTTAGTGTTCACATAATAGTCAGACAAATTGATGGAATTTATTGGACACTCCTCTTCTGTGCTTATTTGCCATGGTCCTTGGAGCTGTAGCTATTGCTTGTAAGTTCCCTAAGGGGTTTTTCATTTTGCCGTGTGTCTGTTTTAGGGAATTAGGAAAAAAACAGAATAGAGAGTCGAGTCTCACACACTGTAAATATGTTTTGTCAGGTGACCTAAATGTGCCTCATTTGGTTTTATTGTAGTAAAACCTTTTTTTAATATGACTGAATTAACAAGATTAGATATCTTAATATAAACACTTAGCCTAAATTAGTTTACCCAACACAATTTTATAGATTAGATGAAGTGTTTAATTTTTACAATGTAATATCAAGCTACGTGTTGTTATCTGAATAGATAGTTATTTAAAATGGTAACATCTTTTTATTGCAAAGAGATGACTCAACATTTACCTTAATGCCCCGTTGAGACCGCCAGGGTCCGCATACAGTGCGCATGACGCAATTTTCATCATCAAAATAGTGCATGTAACATATATAGTATTCAACAAAATATAGAAACTCATACAGGTTGAGTAAATGGTGACAGCATTTTCATTTTTGGGTCAACTATCTCTAGTGTGACAGATCAAATAGCAGTTATTATCAGATTTGCTTTTTGGATACAAATTAGGCCAACCTATCATTTAACATAATTGACGTAAAAAGGTTATTGACTCCAGTCTTAAAGAAAAAATTAGACGACTAACTTGTAAGACTAGTCTTAGCCGTTTATGTAACCAGTCACAGATATGAAATACACTTGTGGTGGTAGCCAGTGAAAAGGCAATCATTGTGACAAACAACTAATAATGTGTGACAAAACTAGTGATAGACCGATATATCGGCCGGCCGATATATCGGGCCGATTTTTGCAAGTTTTTAACCTTTCCATGACAACATCGAAAGCTCGGTTTTTATTTCTCATCTGTACATATATTTGTAGTAGTAAAGTGCTAGAAATCAATATCATTTGCTGATAGTTCCTCGTCATTGTGGAGAGTGGAGTTCATGGTTCCATAGCACCCTCACCGGTTTTTACTATTTGTTAAATATAGTTTTTTTTTAAAGTTCAATAAATTTTACTTTTTTAAATTAAGACTTGTAACATTTGGCAACATTGTGTCATTTTTATGATGTAAATTGAGTGAGCAAAAGCAGTATCGGCTCCAAATATGGGCTCAAGAAAATCGGCAGCCTGTATCGGTCATCGGCTAAGGCTGATGAAAGAAAAATCGGTATCGGCATTAAAAAAAAAATCCATATCGGTCGATCCTTAGACAAAACACACAATACTACACAAAAACACAGCTGTAACTCACTAGCTGGCCTCCGTTAAACTGGCAACATACACAGCAAAATCACCAGTGTTAAATGTACACTGCTGGTGTATATTTAGGTACCACTTTTTTGTTTTACTTGTTAATTTTATTTTATTTTAATTGTTGGTATGTTTTATCATTGTCTAATATGAAAAAAGGCTATTAATATAATGTGCTTTGACGGGTAACTTGCGGACACCATGTTGGAGACCACTGACCTAGAGTCTCATTGCAGTTTCTTTCACACATGAGCATTTTCCAATCCGATCACTCTGTTAGGGTCATAAAACATTAACTTGAACATCATGTGCAGTTGCGAGATTTCCATAATGTGTAGATTAGTGTCTTACCACGTGATCCAAAGCTACCTGTGCATACAAGTGGTTTGCTCTCATTTTGACTGATATTTAAATTAATGTGGTGGCTGGATGCACATGTCAATGTGGTCACATGATTATATAACAGGACACTTTGTATACCACAGGGGTTTTAAGACAGCAGGCCTCCCTTTCAACACAATACCCCCCCCCCCCCAAAATATGAAGTGCAGAAGTCAAGACATTTAAAATGCAAATTATGGAGAATAATGGAACAAAACTATGCTGAAAAAGAGCGGCGGATAGCTATTTGAAATTGCAATAACTCTTCATCAGAGTCAGAATAATCAGGAGATTTAAAAGTGCCGAATGAAATGTAAACAAAGCTGATATTTAAAATGCAAACATCATTGTATCTACTGTTTAGTGAGTGATATGCATTTGTTAATGTTTAGGATTGACAGTCACATTTATTTACAAGTGTAAATCTGGAAATTATCTGCTTACACAGCAGATTACACTTAAAGCTCTAATAGTAGGGCTGGGCGATTTGACCTAAAATCAAAACCTCGGTTAATCTAACATTTGACATCGGTTACGATTAATAAACGATTATTTTTTTGCCTCATAGTTCACTGACAAGGTTGGAAAGTTTAGGGCACACCTTAAATCAGCCTGCAATGCAATTATTCACATTTTTCCCAAAATAACTGCATTACTGAAAAATATTAAATAGACTTAACTCTATGCAGATGTTGCATGTCATTATGTACAATTGATGAAACTTTCAGAATGGGAAGTTATGAACCAAAGAATCATACAACCCCCATGACTAATTATAGACATCAGATACATACATAATAAGTTGTATCCAGATAGCATATTGTAATGAGATGAGTAGGGCAAAATACATACTTGGACTGTATCCTTTACACGTTTCTTGTATTCGATCCATTTTTTTCTTAACTGGGCACTGATGTCTAAGCCATTTATTCTCATCTGTAATCAGGGCCGGATTAACCATATGGGCAACTGGGCAATTGCCCAGGGGCCCAAGACCTCCAAAGGGCCCAGGGCAGCAAGGGCACGAGCAAAATACTGTATCTGGTAATCTCCCGCTCGCCGCTTTATATTAAACAAACTGTCAACACGGGCTTTTGCGCTGCAAAGAGAGACGCTGCGCTTATTACTTTGAACGTGAGTTGAGAGCGGTTGAGTCTCATGCGGACTGACCAATGAAGAGAGGGCCTCAGGTTAAGACCCTCTCCTCATTGGTCAGTCCGCATGAGGTGGGTCAAAGGTTCGCCAAGCATTACGTGACGCAATGCTTTGGTACAACAGAAAAAACAAGACACGGAGAAGCTAAGTCGGAGCGCGAAGCGGAAATTAAAAAAGGAAAAGGGCATCAGAAACGCAGAAAATGTAAAGGATAAACAGTGGTGTAGTCTACGTGATACGCAGGTATCTGCGCGATCCGATCGGCGTATGAAATCAAATTACTATAGCGGCGCAAAAGTGACTGGGGAGCAGAGAACCCACAGGCGAGTGACAGCAAAGTAGCGCGAGAGCAATTCCAGTTATCACATGAAGAAATCTGCTTTGAATCGCTCTCGCGGTACTTTGACATCATCAAGAGGTCTGCTTAGCGCCACATGAAGTCGAACCTGCAGTGTAGCTGCTCACGCAACACTGTAAACAAACCGACCATGTGGAAAAGTGAACGAGTGAAGCAGTGCACAACATAAAATCCGGAGAGTTAACAACGCACATGTGTGAGTAAACAACATTTAAATCATCAATCCAGTTTGGATTACTTTATCTGGAGGTAAGGCTCCAATAAAATAAAATAAGCCCGTGTATATGTCCTGATGGTTTTTAGCTGCCTTCCAGCATGTTTGCCACAATGTTAAACTTCCTCTCCCTGTGTTCATTTATATATCTACGTTCAAGATGTAGCCTATATGATCTTAAACTTCTATGTGAGGAAAATCATGTCTGCGTTGATGTTCAGTTCAGACTTCAAATTAGATAATGTTCTTCACTTTGGTTTGGGTGTCTAATATTAGGCTGTTCTTGTATGTTCTTGATGTTCTTGTAATAATAATTAAGGAAAAGCCTATTTTCATTTTTAGACAATGCTTGTATATGCAAAAAATAAGCTTTGTATATCAATGACTATGCAAATTAAACTTAATCCATGGTCATCTTAAATGTGTATTAGTTAAAAAGTTCTGTTAAGTGAGCTTCCGTCAATGACGAGGACAACTCAGCTAAGTTAGCCAGGACTTTTCTACACCGCCAGCTTACTTTTACAGCCGGAGATTATACAGATGCTGATGTGTTTTGTTTTCATAGCATCATATGTGAGTGAATGTCTTCGATAGGGGACATAGTAGTGCATTTGTATGAGCATTTAAATATTTGTAAATCAAAATACACCTGATGACTGTTAGAATTTAAGGTATTGAGTATATGTACTGTATAATACAGTAATATATTCTGTATATGACCATATTATGGTGATCCTGGGGTCGTGATGATGGGGCCCTTGAATATTGTTGCCCAGGGTATAACAAAGTGTTAATCTGGCCCTGTCTGTAATGCTTTTGGTGTTAATGTAGACTAGAAGTTCTCCCGTTCTCTCTCTCCGTCATCTCTGAAGTGTCTAATTAAACTCACGCGGGCGCGTCTTTTCGCGGTTTTGAGTGAGTGAGATGTGATGACATTACCCGGGCTGCTTAGCACCCCTGGCAAACTCGATTCCTTTTAAGGATCCGGGTTATTGTGAGTCACTCACTAAAGTGATCCGGGTTGGTTGAGTCACTTGAGTCACTCGAGTCAGTATTGCTAAAGGAAACTCAAGCCGTTTCTCAATGTCAAGGAAGGATCCTCGGAAGCTAGAATTTCGAGGATGCTACGTCATCGACGTCCGTCGAAGGACTGTTCCAATGTCGAGGATCCTTGAAATTTCAGCCAAGGACTGAGTCCTTCGTTCGAGAAACATCCCATATACAGGAAAGGATGCAAATTTGTATCCTTCGCGCTCTTCACGCGCTGAAATCACCCACAATCCTATGCGCGCAGCACCGAAAGCACACCTTTCAATCACGCAATGACGCAATGACGTGCACTTGCTAGCCTGTTCCATTTAACGTGTTCTCCGAATGCTTAAAAGGAGCCTCGCCTAGCCTCTAAAGGAAGTGACTTGAAAGGACTAGTCCTGCCAAGGAAGTATCCTTGACATTGGGAAACGGCTTCAGTACAGACCCACTTCGAGATTCTCAGAGCCGGAAACATTGCAGACCATGGGACTCATGAAACACTGCAGAAAACTGCTGTCATAGTAAAGCTGGCAACATGGCAGACTAAAAAATACCACATCTGAAATATATATATTTTTTATTTTTATTTATCAGTTAAATCAGTTAAGTATTGCATACATTTTGATTCTGATTTACCCTTTAATCCAGAAATACAATCTATAGAATTTTTTAAGTCAAGTTTAAAAACATTGAAAAGGAAAAGGGGTTTATTTTTCATAAACTTCGATACCACATCTGAAATAGTGAGTCTTCCTACTACGTTATGGGTCAGCGCCGGAGAGTCTCGAGTCTGCAATGTTTCCGGCAGATCTACGAATCTGCAGTGTTTCCAGCTCTGACTCGAGAGACAGTTCGCGCGGATCAGCCGGTTGCGGATCAGCCGGTTACGGATCAGCCGGTTACGAGTTGAGAGATTCTCGAGTCAGAGCCGGAAACATTGCAGATTCGCATGTCTCTCGAGTCCGCAATGTTTCCGGCTCTGAGTGAGAATCTCGGGTCGATTCGCGGCTCGCGCGGATCCGCAGGTCTCTCGAGTTTGCAATGTTTCCGGCTCTGAGTGAGAATCTCGGGTCAATTCGCGGCTCGCACGGATCCGCAGGTCTCTCGAGTTTGCAATGTTTCCGGCTCTGAGTGAGAATCTCGGGTCAATTCGCGGCTCGCGCGGATCAGCAAGTCTCTCGAGTTTGCAATGATTCCGGTTCTAAGTGAAAATCCCGGGTCAGTTCTCACGCAGATCAGACGGTTACGAGTGGATCTGTAGAGCGAGCGAAGTCTCATTAATAATGTTGAAAGAGGTTTGTATGTGTGGTGGCGCTGTTTATGGCTTTACATTGAATTATAGTAGGACTCAACTGATCCGGGTTAATGATACTAGAGACTCGCGACTCATGAGTTAATTTAAAGATCCGGGTGAAAGATCCGAGTGAGTCACGACTCAAACAGGTCTACTGCTTAGAGACCCATCGGTAGATTAAACTGAGCGCGTGTGCGGTAAAAACTCGATCGCGCATTCCGTATTTTTGTCACAGGTGCCTGCACATTCGCGAGTACTTCTTAAAAAAAAGTACTGTGCTTCTTTTGGTCACTAGATGATCCTGCTGCTCAGTTAAACAGTGTTTGAGTTCTCCTCCATGTTTCGCTGTGCCACTGACAGGACGGGGCGGAGTTACGCAACATCACACGCAGCAGTTTGTTTTTAAAGGGAAAGTATTAACAGGATTAAAAACCGAAATAACCGACATGATAAAATAATGTCGGTTAGAGGTTCTGAATTTCGGTTTCGGTTATTTTTCGATTAATCGCCCAGCCCTATCTAATAGTGTCTTTATGAACAAACAACAGAAGTCAAACCTGTATTTTATTCGCATATGTCTATCAGGGCCGTGCAGAGACCTTTGGAGTGGCAGGTGCTCAAAGTACAAAAAGGGCACCTAGCTGACATGCATGCACACAATTGAAACACAATAAAGCAAAACAGAATAGAAAAAAAAACATTTTAAGTCTAATATTTTTCTTTATTTTCCTTGCAAATAGAGCCAGAAAAATCTATATAGACAGAGATTTAGGCTACGGTTACGCGGAAACAATCTTAAAAGAAAACACAAAATTGCCGTTGCATTATCACTTTTTATTAGGCATTTATACAAGCGTTTTTTGGAGAAATCTGCGTGCATATGGTGACGCAAAAGTGTGTGATATTCGATGTAGTTTGCCTGTGATGTAAACGCGTATGTGACGAGAGCCACTGTGAGCAGACTTTTGCGTTTTTACCATTTAGACAGGAATGTGACAGTAGAGCGTTTTTAAGATTTCCACTTTGGAGGGTGGTTTCACTTTTTTTGCGTTTTAAGCCCCAAAAACGCTGTCGCCATGTAAACACAAGGCACATCTGATAAAATATTTTTAAGTTTTCACCCTTGAGCGTTCTTGTGTAAACAGGGCTTTATATCTATATTATTTACAGTGCATTACAATGTCAACAGTATGCAGTTTTGATATTATATGATATTATATATTGCATTGTGACATTATTATTAGGTTCACAGGCTAATTTATATTTTATTTTATTAATTTTATATATTTAAATAATAATAAAACAGCATTTATGAGGATAAATCAGAGATTTATAAAATCAGTATGAACCTGTTTACCAGTGATGTGAGACCCCTCAAAGCCTGCGAATCTGTTCTCCCCCCAACAAAAGTGAGTGAACATGCATCATTACTGTAGCTAGAATTACTTGCATCTAACATTCTAGAGGTTAAACCCAACAATATAAACAAAAGCTGTGCATGCTCTCCTCACGTCGTTCTTGTACAATAATAATAAGTAACTTTAACAAGCATACAGCATCAGTCAATGCCGACTCGAGGGGGATCCTCCCTGTACTGTGCACTGTGTCGTAGTAAGAGCGTGTGAGCTAGGAATCGTCTCCGGAAGAGATTGTCCGTTGAAAGGTCAATGGGTCATCATTTGACTCATTTTATTTACGACTTAATTATTTTTCATTAATTTAACTAATGGTTAGATTGGAAAGGCTTCACAAAAGGGCATTTAATTACAAAAAATGCCTTGACCATAAGGGCACTTTGGTCATCCAGGGGTAAAGGGGCAGGTGCTCGGGCACCCTCCGCCCCCTCTCTGCACGTGCCTGATGTCTATAATCATATAGTGACAAATGCATGTTGATGTCAATATTAAAACACTAGTAGGTCAGATTTTTTTCTCAGTAGTTAACACTAACAGGGACCAAGATGACTTCATATGCGCATCTGTCTGAAGTGCTAAAGTCCCACATAACAACGCAACACTCATGCTTCGTTCACACAAGTCGCGGTAGAGGCATCAAGCGCGAGTGATTTCAATGTTAAGTCAATGTGAAGACGCGTTGACATATGTCTGGAGGTCTCGCATTTAAATTTTTCAACTTGCGCGTTTCCCGTGGCAACGCTCAATTCGCACGAACTAGACTAGTTCGAGACTAATGCGCGAGTTGAAAAATTTAAACTTGCGAGTAAACTTAAAATGTTCAAGCGGCAAACTAGACGCCGTAGACGCAAATTCAACGCCTCAGACGCAGCTGATGTGAACCCACAGTTAGATGTTTACATGAGAGTTGCCGTTCAATCACGTTGCATTGCATTGCGTAATATTGCATTATAGAGCAGCTGTTGTCAGAAAATCAGCTGTGCAAAACATTACAAAACAATCATGCGACGCACTTTGCTCTAAACTTGATGCACTGTACCGTAACACTAAAGAGTGATGTGTGACAGCTAACAGGTTATCCAGTACAGGACATGGTAGGTTTAGTTATAAAATGCGTTGTCTCTCCAGTAAATAACCAAACTGCGTGTGAACACAAACTTATTCAGAACTCAAATTTAATTGCATGCTGCCGCATCTGCTGTGTGATTTTAACATATATGTATACATATTTATCTGCGCGCCTTCCCTGACATGCTCTGGCGCCCCCTAGAGGAGGCTTTGAAAACCCCTGGTCTAGCAGAAATGCTCCGCTCACGTCTGTCTTTTCATATTTGTCATATCTGAGTAATGAACTGAGAAATCTAATAATGGCCACGATGGATAATTGTCTCCTGGGGTGAATTATGAAGAAGAATTATTAACCCAGGAAAAGACGTTCTGGTTTATGCTCATTTTATTGAGATTGAATGGAGGAGTAATCGAGTGCGGGGCTTTGCTACTTTCTTAACGTACGTTCCCCTCATGCTGTGAAGTGAAGGTCAGGATGGGGGCTGCAATAAACCTCAAAATCACAGATCAGACAGGAACAGAGGGATTCTTCTTCCCCTCCCCCGTCCCCCATGCTCATCTCCTCTATTCTGTCAATATCAGGTGACTACTCTTGGCTGAGTTACCATAGCGATGTGGGCAGTGGGCGGGGATAAAGAGCTTCTGATCAGTTTTAATGATAGTGTAGTTTGCCTCTCTGAGCAGGAGATGAAAAATCTTCTCCAATAGATTTTGATTGAAGTGAAAAGAGGTGCGGCGGGAAATGTGCCATAGCGTATACACGTGCAGGTGCATGAGTTTGTGGGAGATGGATGAGGAAGCCGGCAGTGGGGTGGGATAATCGCAAGGACTAAATATCTGGCAGGAATCCTAATGTAGCTTTCCACATGATGAACATTTCCACTCACTCTTTCCCCATTATGGTTCTGTGACGTGGCGTTACAGCCCAGGCATGTTTTCTTTCCAGGATGAGGAGACCGTGACTAATTCTTCAGAGCCCTACGGACATAGTAAAAGTCGACGTGTGTGCGCGCTTGCGCGTCTGTGTGCATTTTGCTGGTAGGTTGTTGGCTGACTGCTTTTGCGCCCATCAGATTTGACAGTGGCCGACGTCAGGGAGCTGTTTCATCGGCTATAAATACCACACTGCAATGTGGAGTGGCGTTCTGGCAGCTGCAGGGGAACTTGCTGCAGGATTACACCGACTGCAGAGACCTTGTGTGACCCCTGCAGACAAATAACATGTTTTTGCACAAACATATGCTCTGAATGATTAAATAGGCATATTCACCCTGGAAGACTTGAATTTTGCAGTCATGATAGTCAATGATTGCCTACTGCAGGGCTTTGGTTAAACTAGGGGAAATTTGTTGCACATGACACCGCTTTACTCGTAAGTTCTCCGTGCCCTTGCCGTGGTGAACAGATGAACACGAACGATTTTGCCAAATGAACATCTGCAAAGCAGTTGGTTGATGCTTACACTAAGACTGTTCAGTGTGAAGGCCTTGATCCTTTAGAGACAATTTAGGTGTACAGTTGAGAACGCACAGGCACATTTTGCACAATGATTGTGTCCTCTGCTTGACAATGAGGCCAAGGTTACTTCAAAGCAGCAAAAAGGGCAAACACTGCAATCGGAAATAGACCACAACCATCACACATACAGCCCTACAGATACTAAAATGTGCCATGTAAACACTGCAGATTATTGATTGGTCAGAGAGAATCGTCACTAACACTGACGCATTGTATTGTAAATGCAAGATAAGCTTGCCATCGTGTGCCATTGAGTTAACCGAAGTGATGTCTCGTCTGCACTGTGTTGTACGAATTACCAAGTTACCTTTTTAACAGTGGAAAAGGTGCAGAGCCAAGTCATACCACGCCATGAAAAGCGCTAATAGTAGCTGTCTTATTTAGCAATTTTATAATGATTCTTAAATCAAGATTAAACAACTTGAGATATGAAGTTTTTTTCTAGTGAAAAAATTAGGTCATGCATAAAATTTGTAAAAATGCTAGTGAAATATGAAAATAAACTTAATTCAATTAACTTAATTCATGTTTATTTTTCTTACCCCACTGGCACAAGTTTTTACCTGTTTTAAGCATAGCAATCAAGACTTAATATATTGGGTCATTGGGTCAAGTATCTCAATCGAAGAATTTTTAGATATTTTTGCTTGAAATCAAAACAAAAACTAAGACATTTTTTGTAGCGAAACAGGTTTGTTAAGCTTAAAACAATCTATTAACACTTTTATTGGAAGCATCGATTCGAAAAAAAAAAAAAAAAACGAGAATCGAATCGTGACCTTAAATCGAAAACGTCATCGAATCGAGGATTTGGAGAATCGTGACACCCCTTCCAGTACACCATCAGAACGCATTTTCAGCACGTCTGGGAACATTATAAACCGAAAAAAAGATATCTCACTTGAACCAAGTGTTGGCACATAGGCGCCAATCCCGTGGGTGCGCCGGGGCTCGGCTCGAGCATCCACCGAAATGGCCAATGCTCATTTGCTTCACATTTTGCGTCTAAAACGCACCACTTTCCTCCTTTTCAAAGTGCGTGGGCACTTCAGATCATTTGTCGTTGCTAAGTAACCTAAGCATTGCTTGACATTGTGACGAGCACCCACCGGCGGAAAAAACGGCGCATGTGAACACCCACGTTTGTTAAGAAATGCATATCTGATCCTCGTTTTCATTTTTAGATTTTAAAATATATTTATGCATTATAAATAAGCCTATAAGCATCAATGCACGTGTGCACATGCACCCATGCACGTGCGCACACATTTTATTAGAATGTATTTATTGTTGTCAAAGTAAAAAGTCTATGTTTCAGCATATTCAACTAACTTATTTTTTAGCAGACTTTCCCTGTGAGTGGCAAAACTGCCAAGCAAAAGCTTCAATGCTTTGTGTTTTTGTTCGACCCCATAAATTAACCCCACACCTTTGTGCCAACAAACACACCTTGCCCCACCTGGGTTGAACCCTACCCCACCCAGCCCTACGCCAACACACCCTCTGACACACACATAAACTTGAGGCACGTTGCAAAACAGAGAGTTATGCTGAAATCCCAAGGGACCTGTGTCCAGGGTAAGGAGCAGGGAAACATTTTTGAATCATGCAGTCCTGTAGTCTGCATTGCTCAGCAGTTACCCCAGCAATAATATGCTGTCTCAGCTCAACTGGTGCATGCTCAACAGCATCCCAGGTGTCTTGTGGATTGCTAACGGCTTCTTTGGGACGATTAAGAATCTCTACGGTGCTCACAGCGATTGATGGATCTTTGTGTAAAGCGCAACAGAGGTAAGGTCAGAGAAGCATACTGTATGTCTATTGGATATTGAAAACAACCAGATTTGCAGGGATAGGGTGTATCATCCACTAAGTGCCAGTTTTCAAGAGGCATTAGGTTTAGGATGAAGTTTGATCATATGGTTGGCGATTTCAAGAGCTAGGCAATGTGTCAGCATATTGTTATCCTTATAGCAGGCTTGAAGGATTGTCATACTAAGAGGATTTGGAGAGATATATCTAGATTGGCATGATTGGATTTTACCGCGTGCTGATTGATATCTTCAACATCGTCAGACTGTACTTTATACAGGATATCAGTGGCTAGGAACACCGTACGTAATACACTTCACATAGCTCATAGCTGCACCTGCTGTCTTATCTTTGGTCTGTATGCCGCCTTGGCTTAGACTGTCCTTGCTGTCTTTTTCACTTCATATTTCATCCTCCAGATCTGTGACAAGGAAGGCGTGACGAAAAGTCCACACCACAGGAAACATATTGAGGGCGCTTTTGTAGAAAAATCCCCTTGGTCATGTGATAGTGGTAGTTATTGATATACATGGGTCAAAACAATACAATGATCAATCAGGAATATTTTATTTATGCCCAATCGGGCCAGTGAAAAAATTTGATTTTACCATATAATCATTACATATTTTAACAATGTGTCTTTCAAACTGGCTTGTCCTCTAGGGTCACGCGGGGCAAGGTAGACCCTGGATAGACGGCCACTTATGGTGCTTTTCCATTGCATAGTACACCACGGTTTGGGTCGGGTCGGCTTACTTTTGGGGGCTTTTTCACTGGGTGCAGTATGTAGTACCCGATACTTTTTTTTAGTACCACCTCGATTGGGGTTCCAAGTGACCCGATACTTTTTTTTAGTACCACCTTGATTGGGGTTCCAAGTGAGCCGAGCTGATACCAAAACGTGACGTGAAAACACTGTAGATCACTGATTGGTGTGAGAGAATCGTCACTAGCATCATCACTATAACGTAAAAGATAAGCTTTACCTTCGTGCTAGCTTGCGCTGTCTCGAGTAAACCTGTTGTCATCTGTGCTTTGCTGTAAGTTCCTAAACTCCCTTTTAGCGATAAAAACATCCACAAGTAGACAATCAGGAACATTATACCAGTTCCAGACTTGCAGTTTGTGGCGGCACATTCGCAACGCACACTTCTGCATATATGCTTAAATGAGGCTCGGCGGAGCGCGTCGACTGACACCATGGGTGTTTGTACAGAAACTGTCATGTGAGAGAGAGGTAGTGATAAAGGTGATCCACAAACATCTATTTGTGGTGGTCAATTTAAATTTTGGGTCAAAATTAGAAATAAATGAATGTATGGGGAAGTATAGCATTCCAACAACGCTCTCACATGTATGATGTCACAGCAGTAGGCAGCGCAAATATAACAACACGCCTATAATCCCTCCCACTCCGAAGTGATACTAAACTCGATGGAAAAGCTAACCAACCCAAAGTGTGGTGAGCTCACCCGACCTAAACCGGGGGGGGGGGGGGGGGGGGGCTATGCAATGGAAAAGCGCCATAATTGACTCCATTTCACCAAATTTGCATATTTTTAGACTGGAGGAAACCGGGGTACCCAAAGGACACCCACACTGATACAAGGAGAGCGTGCAAACTTCACACCGAAAGGCGCTCAAATAGGACTCAAATCATGAACCTTCTTGTTGTCAATACCCACTGTATGATTTACGTTCTCATTTTTTCGGTTTAACAAATACAGTTAAAATCAGCTTTTATTTTGGCAGAAATTCTCAAGTGAAGGTCTTTGGGTTTCTGCGTGTTTAATGATTTTAGAAAGCTCTCCATTCGAAATGATGCCGAATGCTGAAATACAAGCTGAACTCTCACAGCACCTCTAGAGCCTTCATATGGTGAAAACTTTTCAGACGCAACAGAGCATTACCTATTCTCTTTAAATCGTGCAGCACATGTAGAGTATATATGTAATTAAACCCTTAGCTTTTTGCAGTAGAGTAATTCCACGATAGGCCACATTGCGATTGGAAATTCATTTATTGTGCAGCCTGTTCTTTTAAATCATTTTATCCCGAATTTTTGAATTCTTTGAAATTTCTTTCAGTTCTTTCTGATACTCCTTTTACAGTTTATTCAATTTTTATGACTGCATTACATTATTATTTCTCGTCTTTTTGTCTCTTCTGCCCTCTGAAAATTGCTTTCCCAATCCCACATTTACCACTGTACATTTGTCCATTTCTTTTTAACCAATGTGTACTATAAAATGTTAGAAAGAATGCTTGATGAGACCATGCCAAGCCTTTCACTCTTCCTGTTTGAACTTTAGCACTTAGCGAAGTAGTAAAATATTTGCCTCGCTCCATTACTGTTTACATAAGCCGAATTGAACACCTAAGTTGTTTCGATTGATGGTTTTGTGTGCAGATCTCAGCCACCTCATGGCTAGCAGCCTAGCTGCCCTGCACCCACTGAACAAAGATGTGAGAGGTGGGCTGTACCACCTACTCAAAACAAAATCACCAAAACTCGCAGCTAAATTTTAAGCCACATAGAAAACCGAGGTCTTGATATTACAGTTTGCATGCATTTATATGTGTTCATGTGTGTTGGTTTACTTGCAAACATGCCATAGTTTTTTCGAACAATATTATTATCTGCATATAGCTTGACTGGTAGTGCAAACGGAAAGGTTTTGGGTTCACACGCATGCTTATAAAATGTGTACCTTGTAATGCTTTGGCTAAAAGAATCTTCCAGATGTATAAAAATGTTGCAAGCAAGACAAAAACTGCTCGCTTGTCCATGCAAAATTTAAAATCTGTGCATGTTTGTCCTATTTCTCAAAAGCTCTATGATCATGAATTGTTTATCATCTGTCAGTGGTTTTCATGGGCACAGGAGTCGAATGCTTATTTAATGTGTCATTGATGTCAGAGAGACAGGGTGCTGAGCGAAGATATGTCACATTCTGGCTTCTGTCCTTTTTCATTCCTCACTTCCATCTTTTTGGAGCAGTGCAAAAAATAAGTGCAAACTAGCAGAATGTAAAAGTTGGGCAAGTATTGTTTAGCAAAATATTCCTCTCTTTAACCCCAGGGTTCCCTGCAGAATATTTGTTAGTTAAGGTGGTAGGGTTGGCCGGGGGGGTGGCGGGAGGCGTGGCATTTAAAGGGGCGGGGTGTACGCGCCATGATGAAAATGAACATATACTAGATTATTAATGAATTAAATGTTTTTAACAGATACCTCTAACGAAAATAGCTGCGTGATGAAGTGAAACTAAAGGGTTAATAAACACAAACTGAAGCAGACATTGTAGAACGTCAGGCGAACGATGATAGATAGCGCAAAGATTGTAGAAACTGATTATTTCCCACTATTAATTACATTATTTTAAAGGAGTGTAACTACTGTAGCATGTAAATAATGCACATAAATAACGTGAGCAAGAGCGCTCAACAATTATATTGAATCAACAGGCACATGCAACCTAGCTAGCAGGTTGCTCAAACAACAAAAATCACAAGATAACTTACTTTAAATTTGCAAGAACTATAGACTAATACAATAACAGGCTTAAATAAACCCAAAACATAAGTCCACTTACAGTTCTCACTGACACGCTTTTTATCAACTGGCTATCCCCTGGACCATTTCAGCCGTGTGGCGCGCGTGCACGCTCATGGTGTGAAGCCCGTCCGCGCTATTCTCCGAGATGTTTTATCAACTGGCTACTAGTTATCCTCCAGACAGTGACGGACCACGTCTTTCTCTCATTTGACCGTGTGGCGGGCGTTATGTGAAGCGTGTCCACACTATTCTCTGAGATGCACTTGATGTTTTTTTGTGCCACAAATTTTTCCTTTTTTTTGGAAGACCTTGTTAAGGCGGTAGGGTTTCCCAGCTTAGGCGGGCCGCCCAAACTGCAAAGGGCTGCGGGAAACTCTGAACCCACCTTATAATTTTTTCATTTAACTTGTTACATCTCTCTTTTTCTCTTTTTTTTGCGGTTTGCTTCTTTTGTTGTTCTCTCATTCATTCTACAATTGAGTGGTTGATCCCAGCTATTGACTGCAGTTTAGACACCACAAAGTAACATCAACATGTGCCAGCGGGAGAAGTGTAAGACAGGGATGATCTAGGAGAGATAATCTGATCAATGGACTTAATTTTTCTCTAATCCTCATAGTGTTGTTGCAAACCCCTTTGTATTTAAGCACTAGCAAAGGTTGTCTTTATGGGGATCAAGAGTTGTATTGCCGCTCGTGCCAGCTACAGTTCATTGGTTGTACAAAGGAAATACACCGGCACATTTAATGGACACTTATTTCACAGTCATGTTGAGAAACACCATTATTGCATTAGTTGTTCCAGTACACAATGATATATGATACGCTGTTGTGTAGCTGATTTCGTTTTGCACCACCGGTTCACCTTGCCTTGGTAGTCAAGAGATTTGCAGACCTGTCAAGGGAAAAACAATGAAGGTTAGTTTATTAAGATTTCATTTTAGGCGCTTTTGTTTTTCCTTTGTAGAGGTTTGCAGAACTGGCAGGAGAAATAACAAAAACAGCAAAATGCTGTTTAGATTTCAAACAAATAGTACATGAAATGTAGTGTAGAGATAAACGGTTGTACATCCAGGATTGTACGTTATTGACCAGTTTTGTGATAGTGAGATCATAAACAAGATTATGTAGTGCTGGGAGGAAAATAGTGGTCGACCGATGTTAGTTTTTTTATTGCCGGAAGCAATGTGGCTGTTATGAGGACGACAAACAGACATAGGTGAAACTAAATGAAAATTTATTGTATGCAATAGTTTTGAATACGGAAAGGGGATTATGAATCACCTTAAGTGCATAAAATTTGTACAAAATAAAAGAAATAAGTTTTAGTGCATAACGTAGGCCTATAGAAATTCAAACTACCATTATCCTCATTCGTAGTTTTTGTAATGTATGGTTAAATATTTTGAGTTGTGTTTGTATCACATTTCCCCCATCTGAAGCTACTATACTCTTAAGCCCGGAATACACAGCACGATTTTTGCCCTCCTATAAGATCATTACCTAATCGCACTGTGCGACATGTATTGTTTAAACTCGGGTACGAGAGGGATGTTGACTGTACGATGATGACACGGAAGCTTCGGCGGCTGCGTCACACATTGCGCAATGTCACCAGCATGCGCTCATGGTAAAAAAATACCGGCGCGCAGGTCGTAGCAGCAAACACACTGTGCAGTGATCATGCCGAATTTCTGACACTGTCAGAAAACTATCGTAGGCTATCTTTGGACGCAAGACCGGGAAAACGGCCATCTATGAACCTCTCTCATTGTACGACATAGGACCACCGATGAAGAGCCACGATCACAGAAATCGCGACGATTGTTTCACGATAGTAATCTTTTGTCTGGGACAGCCAATAATCGTGCAGTGTATCCCGGTCTTTAGAAAGGATGTGTTAATTTTTTACACATCTTTGTGCGTTAAGCTTTTAACACATTATGTGTAATTTTAACACATTATGTGTCATTTTGTGTTGATTTTGTATTAAAATATAACACATGTTGTGTTAAAAGTAACACCAAAATGTGTTGTTTCAATAATAACACAGTGATGGGTGAATTCTGGGACAACGCATTAAGTGTGTCGTCCCACAATCAACACTAATGTGTTGTTTTTAACACATTCGTTCTAAGAGTGTACTGGGCTGCGAATTTTTCAAGTTTTTGAAAAAAAAAATTTAAAGTTGCCCACCAGGATTTTTTGTGATTTTCACAAAAGTTTCACAAAATGCCTTCCAGGAAAATGTTCATATAAACATACAGATATATCAAATGAAAGAAAAAAACCTCTGCTTTCAAGCAAACAATAGACAAACACGGGGAAAAATGTTCCATCCTATCTATATATTTTTTTCTCTGCTTATAAACCCTTAAATATGTGTATTTTTCTTTAAAAATACAACATTTTAAGCAAAAACTGAAATAATTGCATTTTTGTGAAGGAATTTCGTTTATCAAAATTATACATGGAGTGTAAAAGTAATAAATATTTTTTTGCTTCAATAACTTTTATAAATCGCGGTATTACAGATCACCATTAAAAAACTCATCAGGAACACGTTTTTTTCATGCAAATGTTTTCTTTTAATTGACGAGATAACTTATCGATGGCGTGGGTTTAATAAGATTATGCTTCATGAGTCATGACAGTGTGTTGTCACACTAAAAAGTAAATGATGACTGGTCATTTTACTGTCAAATGTTAGCTGTAGTGTCTTATCTGAGTGTCTTTTCATTAGGAACAGCTAATTTAATGAAGGTGTAAATTGGGAAAAAAAAGGTGTGTGTAATTTCTTGTGGCATCTAGTGGTGCGATTGCAAATTGCCACCAACAGCTCACCCCTTCATTTCTAAACGCATTTGGTAGCCGCCACAGAACAAACATGCCGTCTGGGACAATATATGGATGAAACATACTTTATAGAACAAAAAACGGCTCATTCTATTGTAATAAAAACAATACAGTTCATTATCTAAGGTCATTACACACCACTGATAATATAGATATGTATATTATATTGCATTTTTGTCAAGATATATATATATCTTATATATGAAGAGTTTGGTTCCAAAACGCAATAAATCCATTTTGACAAATTTCGGTAAAAACGTGTTTTATATAGCAAGAAAGTGACAAGATGAAAACCACTATTTTCTGTTACAAACTTTCACATAGCATCTTTAGGTTATAAAAACATAAAAAATTCAAATCCATAACTTGATTTTCAAAGATTTATTATAAAAACAGACAAAATGCAATAAATCCATGACAAGTTTTTATTAAAAATGATATAAATCTATTGAATCAATCGCCTATATAAATGTGCATTCATCTTTGCCATGTTATATTCATTTAGTTGACTAGTTGTACCCACTAATTAAAAATATAAACATTAATGTCATTAATCAAAACCCTTACTTTGTGATATTAAGAACACTGTCATTGCTGCGGTTATACTTGACGTCGTCGGTTAACGTTTTTCACAGCGATCAGCTGTAAAATGTTTTGGTCCTGCTCGATTTTCGTTGACTTTGAGTAAAATTATGGAAAGTTTTTCATAAGATCCCCTGGGGTCAATGTGTTATCATGACAGAAACTTGATGCTGTCGACCCGGGCAAACAAGCACCCGTCTCCCGAGTGCCTCTAGATGTTGATGGCTTACGATTCTTTCCCGTCACAGAAAACCATCACAGGTTTATCAATGCTATTAAAGTATTATTTTGTTTTTGTTTGTTTGGTGATCACGAAGTACATAGTAGATGAGGAAAACTAGTATTCCATGTACTCAACGCGCCGCCATTGTTTGTTTACATTGCAATGGTGCACTGTAATCTGTGGAGGAGTGGATTAATGGTATTCTGTAGAAAAGGGGAAGTGGCGTTTATTGCATTTTGGGAAAAAAGGGAGAAAAGATGACAGAATAACACGGCGGATATTGGATTTTGCGTAAAATTAAGAATTTACTTTTTAATACTGACCTGATATAATACTGATTCTGGCAGTAACTCATTTTTTTTTTCAAAAATGGGGTTTATTGCGTTTTGGAACCAAACTCTTCATATCGTCGCTGTCCGATGAAACTCACGTATGTTCATTTTGCCGATTTTGAGATTTTTCGACAGATTGAATGTCCAGGTTCATTTCCATGTACAGTATGCGTCACATACCTAAATAGCGAATGAAAACTTGTGAAATCATGTCATCTGATTTTCACGTACCCGTTTGGTGTCAGCTGTCAATCACGCCGCGTATCTTCCGCCTGTGAAGCATCTCGCCGGTCTCGTAAAGTTTCATCGAAGCTCAGCACTGGATATAGCCGAATAAACATGACAATGACTTTCCTTCGAGGTAAACGTTTCCCCCGGACGCCAGACTAACATCTATGAGTTACTTAATTAC
Source organism: Misgurnus anguillicaudatus (assembly GCF_027580225.2). NCBI lineage: Eukaryota > Metazoa > Chordata > Actinopteri > Cypriniformes > Cobitidae > Misgurnus > Misgurnus anguillicaudatus. Next base: position 107,757 of record NW_027395278.1, read on the forward strand.
AGTAGGACTGTGCAAACAAAGTATCTGTCTAGCATTGGTGATATTTACGCTGGGGATCTCCCCACCACTTTTTGAAAGCATTTGGTTAAAATGTTCTGAAAAATCAAGCGATGCTTAAGACTGGTTTTGTGGTCCAGGGTCACATATGTTGCTTATGGTGTGTTTTCTTGTACATGTGTAATGAAATTCATTGTAATCATTTATTAAACGCGCTGCTGTTTTCGACGGTATGGTGCTTTGGCATTGTTCGGTTGAGCTGGTGTTGCAGGGACTGTTTATGTGTGATGTGTGCAGTCGACATTGTTGAGGGTTTTATGCTGAGTATTTTCTTGTTGTTGACTAGCCTACGCTATGCCCATTTTTGATGCGCCGTTATTCAATATTTTTCCCGTCCTGCAGTAATGTTTTTATAAGATCTCTTGTCCCCACCACTTTTCAACACAAACTGACGCCCCTGTTGTGTAGCATTACCATGTCAGTGTATTGATTCATTGTCCCTTAATGGTTTGCAAGAGACATTTAATACACTTATAATTAATATTAAATAAAGTAAGCGTATTTAACCAAGACGTAGGCTATTTAATAAACTGAGCGTATTCATCTGTCAATACGAAACGCGACTTGGCCATTCTAATTAATGATCGGAAGAACGCGTATCGATCAAAGTTACTGTAAAATATGCACGCATGTCCATTTAAACTCAATTTTGGTCAAATGTGGATTATATCATGACACTGGCAAGAATATGGTTACATGTAAATATGCCGTACCAAGTATGACAACGCTACATTCAACTGCTTTTGATATACGGTGTTTTTTTCACTTTTTGAAAAGTTACCGTTTTGGACATACGTGAGTTTCATCAGGCAGCGACGATATATATATAGAGGCCACTGCAATGTATCGGCCTATCACTAAAAGAATGTAGCAGGAAATGGTTTGTGGTTTGTAAGTATGGCTTACACTTAAAAAAAACACAGGAAAGATATTTAGTCAGTTTCATGGCGAGGTCTAGACTAAGAGGTAAGCTGGTCACTTTAGTGAGGCACTGACATGCATGGTAATCAGCATGCACAGTGACGGACATTGCGGTCGCTTCTCACTTGAGTTCGGTGCAAATGGATGTTTCGGTAATTCAACGATTTGCACGGTTTATTGGTGTGATCAGAGCGCCTTTTGTGAGCATTAACAGTCACGCATAAACAGGCTTTTCTGTATGGGGAAATTTCAGGGCAGCAGGGATGCCCTTGGGAAGCAAGCACATAGATGCTTTACAAAGTTTCAAAATGCCTTTGGCCTACCGAACGGCAAGCACTTTATGTTCTTCTGACATTACAGCATTTATTTGAGATCAGTCACAGCTATTAATTCACAGAACAGCTTCTTCTGTGCTGTTTGTGTGCCGCATTGATGTTCTTACAATTGTACTTTCAGTATGGGTCCTAACTTGTATGTTAGCGGGGAACCTACCGTGACATATACCAGGTTCTAGCAGGAGGCATCCAGCGAGAGACGTGTCATTTGTCTGAATGAATCACCTCATATCCTCCTCTCATGCCGCAGACCCAACGATTTTTATAGCGCTGTGTAATTGGCCACTCTGTTTCCCATCTGTTGCCCGCTTGCTTCCTTGTCATATTGCTTCTGCTGTCCTGCCCACCCTCGGCACCGGCTGCACAATGAAGGTTTGTGGTTTTGCCAAACAAGTGACGATAGAGACAAGATCAAATAGAATTCATAATAGTCGATAAACATCCGCCAGCCGCTTCATTATCTCTATGTCTCCTTTCTAGAAGTTAGAGGTGTGGGTGCCATTTATTTCCAAGAAGAAGCCCTTTATGGTCTTGATGAGAACTTTTCCATTTCGCATTCTTGCCCTCAGCAGTGGATCAGTCTGCCGTGTTACTTGCGACTGCAAACTCCTCCACAATTCATCACAGTTTTTATGTTTCTCCTCCAGACATAGAGTTGTGGTCCATTTCATATGTGCCTGGGAGAAATAGTCCTTTGGTTCCAACCGACAGACTGTTTTATGGTTTCTTTACGATTAGTTAAGGTTAGAATTTAGGAAAGGTGTACAGTTTGATGACTGGTATAGTTTTATGGTTTGCCCTTGCAGCATATATTTTAAGTATTCTCCACAGTGTCAACAGTAGCACAACTCAGGCCGAAGACACTGCAGACAAAAGCCTATTGTCTTTGGTCTCTGATTAATTGTCTTGGAGCGATGCGTGTTGGAGGGAAAGCTCCTACGCATACTGTAGTGCATAGAGACTTCTTTCACCGTATTCTCAGGGTATGGTGTTGTCAAAGTCCTTAGGCTTGATGTGATCTTTGAGCTCATCATTTTAAGCTTTTCAAGCTGTGGGTTTGGAAAAGGCAGATTTTATATTTTGTATACAGATGTCAAGGACTCAGCGGGGTGATGTTGACTAGTGGATGCATGATAAAATTGCAGATGACAGGTTTGTTTATGCTGTGCATTTAAAAAACAATGTGAAAGATTACTTGATGTAAGAGGCTGAAAAAGGGCAGATTGAAGGGTTATTTTTAAAGGGTTACATGGGTCAGTTGAGTTTAGTACAGTTTTTGATTTTAATGCCTCTGCAGTTCATATTCCTAACACACTTAACAACATTTTTAAAGATTCTTTAATATTTTAATAATGTAATAAAGCCACAGAAACGATTTGGCCCAAAAAAATGCTTCCACTTCCACCGTTTGCTGCATTTATAAACTGCATCATACTCTAAGCTGTTTTTTTATTTGATCGCATCTTTAAAAATGTTATTGTCCGGAAATCTTTATTCTGCCTTTTCACTTATTCGGCCGAACACCGAAAATGCAATTGCTATTTTTGGCTGAATAGTTTCGTAATTTCATGCCTTTGACGTGACCTTGCGCCATCAATATTAAAGATATATAATATTTTTACAGAATAACATTTACATTATATGCAGTGGAGGCAGGTGACTTCTTTTTTCGAGGGCGCTCGATGCGAAGTTCGTCACAACATGTATGTAGCCCGTCGTGTGTGGTTCCTTTTTTCAAAATATGTGTTCTGCGCGTCGAGTGATCCCTTGTGCATCACGTGTTTTGTCAAAATAAGTGCCGGCTGCAGACGCGTCTAAAGGGTTTATGATAAAAGAGACGCTCGCGTTTGCCAGATACTCGCATAATCTCATGCGTAATCAAAGTTTACTTTTAAGGGAGTGTCTTGCGTGTATTTTGTAAACGTGAGCGTCTCTTTTATCATAATCGATTTTGACGTGCATGCAGCAGGCACTTATTTAGAAAAAACACGTGATGCACATGGTTCACATGGCGCAACAAACACATATTTTGAAAACACAAGAAATACGCATGACACACTTAAGGAAACAGGTTTCAGCTGTGCCAAACGATTAGTAATTGAAGTCATGGCTGTCATGTGTTGTATATTATTAACGTTGCATTTAGAATATTTCAGTTTATGAGCCATTTTATTGCCCGCCCGGCAATTACATTTTCTTTATTAGCCCAGCTCCAGGATTGCAAACCTGCTGCAGGGTTCCCACGGGTCCTTTAAATCTTTAAAAGTTTGTGAATCTGGGGAAAATAATTTAAGGACCTGGGAAGTTTTTGAAAATATACATACATAGATACAGGTCATTGAAAGTGCTTGAATCTATTTTATGCAAGACATTTTCTGGGAAAAAAATCCATATTATTCCTTGTGTAGTGTAGGATAATATAATAAAAATTCTAGACTTTTTAAGCACATGTGCTAAACTGTTCGCTTTAAATGCTTATATCTTCTGTGACGCAGCGCGAGTTCCCTCAAAAGGGAACTGTAACAGTCTATCTTAAAAGGTAACACAATGTAAACTTGCTCTCACTTGAAATGTGTCCCCACATTTATGCCTTGAATTTGAGGGTATTGGACCTGGAAAGTCCTTGAAAGGTCCTCGAATTTGAAGTTAACTAAGGTGTGGGAACCCTGCTGCTGTTTCCTGGTCTGCTACCATACCGGTACCTAGAGGATATTTACACAGGGTTCCTTCATGTGTCTTGATTCAGATTGCTTTGCTATCGGCTATTTACACGTGGCCACGTACTGTACATGAGTCAACTCTAAACTGTTATATTATGTGATCTAATCTGATACCGTTCCTCTGCCAAATACAGTATAACAAAGTTCACTTCCATGGTGAATGCTAGGTGGGGAAATTGTTGCTCTCGTAGGCACACATGGCAGTTAGTGTTCGAGTATTATGGTTGCTTCATTCATATATCTATGAGTCACATTGATGGAGCAACCACAATTATATATTTTAAATTGCTAATTGTGTCTTGTACAGAAGTACATTAAAGGGGATATATCATGAAAATCTGACTTTTTCCATGTTTTAGTGCTATAACTGGGTCCCCAATGTTTCTATTAACCTAGAAAATGTGTAAAAGAACAACCCAGTAACTTAGTTCTGGTAAACCATTCTCTGCGAGCATGTGAAAAAATAGGTCATTGAAATATGGCTCCCCTTGTGATGTCATAAGGGGATAATACCACCCCTTAAACGGCACTGCCATTTGGTGCAGAGATCAGCTCATTTGCATTTTAAAGGACACACCCAAAAATGGCACATTTTTGTTCACACCTACAGTGTCCATTTTAACGTGTTATAATAAATTATCTATATGGTATTTTGAGCTAAAACTTTACATGCGCACTCTGGGGTCACCAAAGATTTATTTGACATCTTAAAAAAGTCTTGTGAAATTTACCCCTTTAAGAATGCTTAGGGTTTTTATTTCTTACATTTCTTTATATAACGAAAAAACGTATGTTAAATTATATTTTTCAGAATCTATATGCACTCTAAAAAAATGCTGGGTTATTTTCAACTCAGCACGGGGATCAAAAAGGGACAAACCCAGCTGTTGGGTTAAATTAACCCTGAAAATGTTTACATTTGACCGAACAATGGGTTAAAACAACCCAGCATTTTGGGTTGGAACACAAGGTCCGTCTTTTTTTGACTTGTAAATCATTTTTTAGAGTGTGGGCTGCTTTTGATTCAGATGTTTGATTAGGTGCGTCTGTGCCTCATTTTATTAACAAATATTTTAAGAGATTTTAAGTAGCCTATCACATAATCCTGAATGAAGCTAGAGAGCAGCAGTGATCAGTCGGTAGCACTGTGGCTATACTCATCCTTTCGGCTCAGTACGACCACCCTCCGCCAACTGCCTTCAAACCAATATAACCATCTCCAAATCAGCTTGAATCTCTGCCCAAAATCTACTGAAAACCATCTGTCAGACAGATTCTCTATAACACACAAGAACACACCCTCAAATCTGTCGCTAAGGCATTACCAATTGTCGGTTTGCTTCAGTCTTTCTTGGTCACTGCATAGACTCGGTTCTTCCACCAGCCAAATTACACTTGCACACATGCAGTAATTTGGTGCAGAATGGTAAGGGCCTAATGATGCTGAAACTCATCACCCCCGTGATGAAAAGACTTGCGTGTAGAGTGGAGTGTGAAGATGTGCAAGCACCATCAGGCCCAGCGCTGAGTGAACTTCTCCTGGGTCTTGTCTGGCATAAGGTCTGCTGTATTTTTATCTTTATTATTCTGTCATTTATGTGGTAAAACTTGCATTAAGGATCTGCAGAGCAATTGCAGTTGCATGATGGAGTTAGGACTGCCTGATGAAAAAATAAAAAGAACTGCCAGATGTTTTGAGATCATAAGTAACACATAGAAAATATATGTTGTTGATTGCAATATAAGCAAGTCAGACTATTATGTAAACTGTGCAAACGTCTTAGGCCACCATGCCACCATTATATTTGTTATTTTTGCAGTGGTATAGTAAGTAGGGCTGGTCCGAATACTAAAAAAGTTTTTTCTGCTTTAGGAGGTGGGGGCTGAACATATTTTTCAAGAATCTTTGTGTGTCTGCTGTTTGCATTTTTGATATGTCCAGTGTTGGGAAAAGTTACTTTTAAAAGTAATGCATTACAATATTAAGTTACTTCCCAAAAAGTAACTAATTGCGCTACTTAGTTACTTTTAATGGAAAGTAATGCTTCTGTTACTTTTAAAGGAATAGTCTACTCATTTTCAATATTAAAATATGTTATTACCTTAACTAAGAATTGTTGATACATCCCTCTATCATCTGTGTGCGTGCACGTAAGCGCTGGAGCGCGCTGCGACGCTTCGATAGCATTTAGCTTAGCCCCATTCATTCAATGCTACCATTTAGAGATAAAGGTAGAAGTGACCAAACACATCAACGTTTTTTCTATTTAAGACGAGTAGTTATACGAGCAAGTTTGGTGGTACAAAATAAAACGTAGCGCTTTTCTAAGCGGATTTAAAAGAGGAACTATATTTTATGGCGTAATAGCACTTTTGGGAGTACTTCGACTCGCCTGAAAAGTCCGCTCCCCTTCTCACTCTCATAATGGGAGAGGGAGGGTGTTACTGCGCCGAGTCGAAGTACTACCAAAAGTGCTATTACGCCATAAAATATAGTTCCTCTTATCGACTTCTTGCATGGCGAGTTCCTGCTTGGCAGGGGTTCTGCATTAACGTTAATAATTAGGGGTGTCACAGTTCTCCAAATCCTTGATTCGATTACATTTTCGATTCTAATATCACGATTCGATTCTTAGTTTTTACTTTTTTTTTTTACGTGACGTGCGGGCGTTGCAGCATCGACGATCCTATTTTTTAATTCAAAGTTTGAGGTGGTGACTTAATTTCGATCGATTGCAAAAATCATGACACCCTTATTAATAATGCTGTAAAAAATTATTCAAATCTCAAAATTGAAAATCGAATTTTAACCCCCCGAATGAATATTCAAATAATAAAATATTTTGATCCAGCCCTAATACTGAGCATAAATAATTATTTCTTAGTAGCTTTATTAGAATACAACCTGAAAATACATCGACAATCAAACAATAAATATCAAACAATCTGAAAGTTTGTAAAGTTTACTGAGAGCAATGTTCTATATTTGTATAATCAAATGAAATATAAACGACTTCCTGTCAAGCAAATTTTATCACCTGTGGGTTGAAAGCCTTTTGGGTACATGGCAATAATGTCATTTAATAAACAGACTATCGATCTTTTCTTTTGCAAATTGCATTATCTACTCCTCGTTATATGAATGATGTCGCCTCTATCAGATAACCGGTGTGCATATTGTGCAAGCCTATTTCTCAAAGGATTCAGCTAGGTGGTAATTTGTTTGTTAAATTCACAACTTTTAATCGGTGGTGCTTTCAAGGCAAAATCTGTAAACATATTCTTCTTTTTGAGAAAGTGCATAGTCCCATGGCTTTTGTATTACACACATGAATGATACCTAAAATCTTTCGGCTTATCAGGAAGAGGTGTGCTGTAACTTTTCTGAGTGGTTGGGTCTTCGATGTGCGCCTAGCAGATGTACGAGGTGATAAATCCATTGGAATTAATGTAAAAAGGGATCAATATCTCCGAATCAGACACAGTTATTCAATAACACCATATCACCTTCCTACCCACACCACAAAATTTTAGCAGAGCAGAGCATGTCAATTAAAATGACCCTGTTAAATCATGATACTACTGTATAATATTGTAGACATGAACCGTTTTGGCAGGCTACAATGTAGAGAGGCCAAGCATAACATTGCGGTGCCAGTTTTTCATATCTAGTTTTTTTATTAGAATTATGATCTGTAAAGAGCTCTGCCAATCTTTATACTGGTGCATGTAGCTTGTGGTCGCCTCTTTTATATTAACAAATAGTCTTGTTTCTTCTGCCTACTCTTGTTTCTCAAGCATTTAATTTACTTGTGTGTGGGTTGTGTGCTCAGAGGCCTGATATTGTTGTCATTTGTCAAACAAGACACTATTGATCTAGTCGTTCTGTGTAAGCTGTATGCAGATTTGATACAGATTTGACCTCCAATACAGTACATAGAAGTCACTAGCAAGCCCATAACACCAAGCAGCTGGTCGAGCTGCTTTGGGGATGCTTTAATTATAAATAGTAAGTTACAATAAATAAATACCGACAGTCTTACTGGTTTAACCTGAGGATGGGCACCTGGCTTAGGCGCACAATAATAAAGACAGAACTGAGATTAAACATTAACATGCATGCTATGTGATAACTACACACCTTGTTAAAGTCCCTGTAAAGTCAAATATTAAATGTGTTCTGAGTTTGTCACACCACCCAACCAAATTTGATTGATGCAGTTCAGTACTACATAGTTTACAGTCTTTTTGGTGTGTTTTAGCAATGCATTTTTAACATTTATAAGGTGTTTACCAACAATTTTTAAGATTTATTTTACATGGACTTTTAACAGATGACAACTTTTTGGAGAACAGGGGAATAAATTCAACAAAGCCTGAGATCCAAAGATTAAGATTTTGCCTTCTACATCTACGTACAATACCCATATTAAAAACATAAATATAGATTCAATTTAAGTTGGTAGGCGTAATAATAAATCTATGGGTGATTCTCATGAAGCCATTAAAACATCATGTCACTAATGATTTTTAATATAAAATGTGTAATATAGTAATATTAAAAATAATCAGAATAAAGACTGTAGACTGTTTTCTGTTTCCTTGCACAATGTGTGATTTCAACATAAGAATTACTAATTTTTCAATTTTATTGCATTTTCTGCTGAAATTCTCATTATCGCATTTTCTGCTGAAATTCTGCATCCGGCTGTGTTTGATCGTGTGTTATGTTGTAATTTAAACAAATTAACAAAAAATATTTTTTAAAAAATGGTTGTAAATTGTGGAAGGTGTTGCGGTAATGAGATAACTAAAACAAAATTAAAAAAGTGTTAAATTAAAAATGAATATTTCAGAATTTTAATTTAGTGTGCATGACTATTAATAATCCTTTTTTAAAAATGTGAAAATATATTAGCTTTTCTAACAGTGTTGATGTTTTCAGACTGTTTCTGCGGTAATGAGATTTTTTTAAGACTTATTTTCGAAATCATGTTACAAAAAGTGTTAAATAATAAGTAAAAGTATATAGTCCCATATAATTTTTAATATAAAATGTGTAATATAGCAATATTAAAAATTATCAGAATAAAGACAATACTGTTTTCTACCTTGCACAATGTGTGATTTCAACATAAGAATTAATTTTTTTTTAATTTTATCGCATTTTCTGCTGAAATTCTCATTACCGCAATACGTCCGGCTGTGTTTGATCGTGTGTTATGTTGTAATTTAAACAAATTACCACAAAAATATAAAAAAGTGGTTGTAAATTGTGGAAGGTGTTGCGGTAATGAGATAAATAAAACAAAATAAAAAACTGTTAAATTAAAAATAAATATTTCAGAATTTTAATTTACTGTGCATGACTATTAATAATCCATTTTTAAAAATGTGAAAATATATTAGCTTTTCTAACAGTGTTGATGTTTTCAGACTGTTGCGGTAATGAGATTTTTTAAGACTTATTTTCGAAATTATGTTACAAAAAGTGTTAAATGATAAGTAAAAGTATATAGTCCCATATAGTCCAGACTTTGTTTCTAATGTCTGGTGGAGAAAAGGTAAATTTAAGCATGTTTTACATTTTCATGTTTGACCATTTTAAATCCAAGTTTTCGTGAGAATCACCCCAAGTCGTGTTCACAAAAAGCTCCAAAAAATGTTAAACGTTTTGAATGAAATCTGGCATCAAATCATTATAATACACAGTAGACCGGCCAGATAAATGTACTTTTCAAACAATATATAGATTGTATTATTTGTAAAGTTTGTAAAGAACTTTAACTACGTCCAATACTGGTCTAATAAAAATACTGATATTTACAAAAAAGTAATACTAAACCTTAGTGTTGTGTTCAAAATATCGTTACGGTGATGCATCGTCATTAGGGTTGTCATAATTCTCCAAATCTTCAGTTCGATTACATTTTCGATTCTAAGGTCACGATTTGATTCTCAGTTTTTCCTTTTTTTTAGAACATGTTGCCATTTTTACGAAATATAATATCTGACCTTGAACCCGGAGATGCCCTGTCATGTTAGTCGTGCTGCCAGTGGGAAAATATGGTACACGCGCATACCTAATAAAACGAAACTTCCTGTCAGATGAACATTCCTGTCAGTACTTGAAAACATGCATCTTAAAAACACGCTTTTATTACCGTCAGACGAGATTGTGAGACTATACCCCAATAAGTCAAGTTTAAATGCTGTTTTCATAACTCTTAAGCAGCTGAAATAAGTTGTTGTGAAACTTAAACGGATCTCAGTTCAGAAAAACGACCGGTCCTGGCACAAACGCCGCTTTGCTGTGCACGCGTGCGTGCACTGATTGCGTCCAGCTGAAGGCGGGAGGCACGTGCTGTTTTTGGTTCCCATGTAAAGAGCAGCTTGCGTGGTGTCTCCTGCATCTGCCATGCTATCTTTTAACTGGCTGTAGCTAGCGAAGTTAGAGGAGGTTGACTCTCAGCACTCAACACATGTTTTTTTTACACTTGGCAAGCTGACTGGACGTGACATGGGGGCGTGGCAGCATCGACGATTCCATTTTTTAATCTGAAGTTCAAGGTTGTGACTTAATTTTGATCGAAAACGTGACAACCTTAATCGGCATGTATCGTGATGGGCATCGTATCGTGAAATTGTTGGCTATACACAGCCTAGGGATGCTCATTTCAGTTAATTTTCCTGACCTACAACCGTTGCATGTCAACCAAACATTAACCATTAATTTATAAGATTTTAATATTAAAGAGCACCAATTATTCAATTCACGATTTAACATTTTCCTAATGTAAGTGGTGTGTAAGTGCACTCTAAAAATGTCTGGGTTATTTTTGACCCATAATGGCTAAATATAGGACAGAACACATGCTGGGTTACAAATGACCCCATGTGGGGTTAGAAATGACCCAACCATGGGGTATAATAACATAGCAGTTGTGTTAAAACAACCCAGCATTTTGTTAATTTTAACCCTGCGTTGTGTTCTGAATATTTACCCATTATGGGTCAAAAATAATCCAGCCATTTTTAGAGTGTGTGAATTAGTACATGTTAACGATATGCAAAAGTTACATACCCCAAAGTAAACGATGACGCGAGTTATCGTCTTCAACGTATATCTCTTTTTTTTTGGACTACAACAAATACAGTATTCAACAGTCTTAAATTCTTACCTTCGGTAACCGGTCAATATGAGCATCCCTAACACAGCCCATATTAAAACTTTCCACTCTCTCCTAATCCTGGTAAGCTTTGCTGATTCAGTATTAATGCTTGCTGCTCTTAACATAATTCCTAAAAGTGTCTTAGAGCCACAAGAATATAATCTTCCTTTTCTTTTGTATTTCGTTCAATCAATATATTTGAATATGACTCTTGGGGCCAGATTTACTAAGCGCTTGCGCCAGCGTAAACCATCATTTTGGCGGTAAATAGCGATGTCGGAATTTACTAAAGACGCGCAGTGGATCATTAGCGCTGAAAAGGTGTGGTCTAGTTCTTTTTGCGACTGACCTGATTGCATATGCATTTCTAGGAGTTTCCCTTTCAGACGCAAACATTTTGGGAGGAGACTATTTAAATGATTCACGCAACGCGATTTACTAATGTTTGCGTGTTATGTATGGCATTTGCGCGACTATTTAACGCCGAAAAAAAGCATGTCTTAAATCATTTTGCGCTCGAAATGGCTGCAATTGTTGTTGCTAGGAGGAGACATCGCAGAAATCAGAGACTGCATGGTAGAAGGGAGAGGATTTTTTCCACACGTATCAATTTATTTGGAATGCCAGAACAACAAATTATCCAAAAATTTCGTTTGCCAAGCCATGTTATTCTAAATTTGCTGGAAGAAATACAAGACGATCTGGAGCCCTCAACTAGAAGGAGTCACGCAATCCCAGGTGTTTCAAAACTTCTTGCAACACTTCATTTTTTGTCCTCCGGTTCTTTTCAGTCTACTGTGGCTACGTTAGCTGGAATTTCACAATCCGCATTTTCACCTGCGTTGTCCGTGGTGCTGAAGTCACTGATGAAAATCCACACACATCCAGTTCTTGGGCAGAAAACTTCTCCCTCCACTGCCTCTCCTTGGTCTTTTCCGCCATCATTTTACCAGATAAGTTCACGCGTCTCTCTGCCTTTATTTATCGGCCTGTATATCACATGCACCTGCAGGAGCATCATCTCTGCTTATTTGCAACCATGCGCTAATTTGCGCTGCTCTTAGTAGATTGGTTGGTCATTATGGAAATCAGCTGTTGCGCCTGTGTTATTTAATTAGCGCTTTTTTAGTAAATAACCCGCAGATATCACCACTCCCATCAGCGCATTTTTGGAATTGCGCTCATGCGCTAATTTGCCCTGTTTAGTAAATCTGGCCCTTGATTTTTTTGATTTTTGAAAAACTGCTGTTCACTTCAGCTGGCAAGTTCTTTAGTAGTATGGATGCCAAACCAACGGCATAAACGGTTTAACAACCAGCCTTACCACAGGATGAATACGGAACAAATTGGTGAACGTGGCCTGAGGAGAAACCGCATTTAGCTGAGTTTATTCTTTAGCACACTTCCCACCAGCGCCCTCTCTTCTGTCAAACTGCCTTCAACTCCCCAGGGCATTGCTTTTCTAGGAACATAAGAGCTTCTTACTCTCATCAGCATATTCTTAAAACCGACTACAGAGCCCTAATTACACAACAGACATTGCTTGACATAATGCTCAAAGGCCCTACTAGCAGCACTATGCATTGGAGTTTGTTGCGTATGTATGCATGCAGCCATACATTAATTAACTGGTGCTGCAAATTTATACTGTCAGCAGCTTTATTAGCAGGTTTTTATAACACCTCACCTTTACCGGACGTGTCTGTTTACACTGACTGAATGTGTCAAAGATGCAACCTTATTAGAAGGTTCAGAAACACTAACCAATCAGCAGTAGGCTTAAGTTGTGCATGATGGATTAAACAATACAATTTGTTAATAGTAGTGCTGGGCAATTTGATCAGAAATCTATATCGGCCATTATTTTTAGGATTGTAGTAGTTTTATAGTTTAGCACTTTTTCAGTACAAAATACCTTTGGATTGTCCCCTTAATTAAAAACAAATGCTTAGTTTGTGGTTCATTATTATTTTTAATGAAAACAATAAAAAGTGCACTGACAAACCTTGTTGCACTCAATTTTTTAAGTTTAATCAACTTAAATTTACAATTCATTTCCACTTTCTTGACTAGTGAGTAGGCATGGGGCAGTATGACCCCGGATTTCCACCGACTGCGGAACGGCTGCAGATTGGCTCCGCTGCGTTACGGCTCTGCACTCCGCCGTCCGCCAATACCCACCAGTTCTGTATTTGTTGCAGAGCGGCTGCGTGCTGAAGTGATGAGGACCCATGAGGTCTCGCAAATTCAGGTGATGATCGCGCGATATCTAGTTCCGTCTCCGCCCATTATGACGTTAAATTATGACGTTTTGCTGGACCATCCCAGATCACAACACGAGATCTCGCGAATTCAGGTATGATCACGCGATATAGTCATAGCTCCGCCCTGCAGAGCTGTCTGGCATCCGTCAAAAATAGAAGCTCTGCGTATTTGTCCGGAGGGCTGCGGATGGCCGGAGCTGTGACGGATTTGGAACGCAGTCAGTGGAAATACACACATTGACTTGAATGGAAACCGATTGACTCCGCTGCCGTTCCGCAGTCGGTGGAAATCCGGCGTGAGATTTTGGCTGTATGATAACCTTAAGCGAAAATACCATGGTTTCGCGGTGTTGCAGTATTGCAACACTAAAATGTGTTATTTTCAAATGTCTGCATATACAATCAACAACTTTTCAACTGGACACAATACATTTTATTTTTAAGCAACATACATGTATGCCAGACAAAAATAAGGCCTTAAATTATAATATTCTTTCAAAAAATTATACAATTAAAATGTATTCATTTTAATAATATTAAATGTAAACAATATTTCTTGCACTTTATAATTTTTCTAGAGAATTGCTATTTTTATGAGCTATTATTATTATTTTTTATTTAATTTTATTTTTGTAAATATTATACTGAAATAAACAGGTAATAAATGTTTTTAGGCACTGTAGTTTTCCTCACTCGTTTCTACTCCTGCCATATTTATTTTCCACTCTCCGCTGTAAGCCGCTAGTTTCACCTTTGTGCCAGCGCTCTAGCCAATAGTATAACAGTATAAGACCTACTTGGCGGGTATTTTAGCTAGGCACCTTCTGATTGGTCTAATTTGGACAATCTAAGCATGTAACACACAAATGATAGACACATAAAATAAATTTAAGTTACCACAAATCTCTGTAATATGGATACCACATACACTGATATTACGATAACGATAGTTTCCCAATATGTAGCACAGCCCTACTCACTAGTCAATAACTCCTCAAGAGTCAAGAAAGTTGAAATAATTTGTAAGTTCAAGTTAATTAAAATTAAAAATAGTATTTTTTAAAGTGTAGGCTACTAACTTTGCTGCCGTACCATGGGTGCTATTATGCAGTGCCCGTAGATAGTCCCCAGCTATTGAAAGTTAAATAGTCCAAGTGACTACTTTTGGGTACTGCGTAATGTCATTGCGTTTGCTGCACCCATGGTACGGCAGCAAAGTCCTTGATTATTACGCTAGAATGAGAGTATAGTTCCTAGCCATATCGACCTAGAAACTCGCAACTTTTAATTTTCCATTGGTTTTAGTAAATGTTGTATCTACAGAAGAGTAAAGTTTTAAATAAGAAAAATATCCAAACTCTTCGTCATTTTTGAGCACGATGCTAATGGTCTAATCAGATTCAATGGATTATGGTAAGCTATGCTAAAAGTGAAACCACGAGACCTGGAGATCATCTGAAGGGATTCCAAAATAGTAAAACTCAATTGTTTAACTCTAGAGGAGCTGGAAAATAAGCCTATTTTCAAACATGTGGAGTTTCCCTTTAAGCAAAGTCATGTTACTGGAAATATATATGTGGCTTTGAAATTTACATTAGCTGCATTGTGCTTTAATTCTTACCATGATGTTTATAATTGAAACCAGCACTCCCACTTATTACTTGCACATCCTTATAATAATTCCCCTAGCTGCATGACTTAAACTTCTCATCTGCACTGCCTGCTGGAGTTTTAAGAGACAGCACAGCACCTATTTTACACCGTCTGTTGTTAGAGAGCGTTTGGAAATGTACTGTATTCTCTGGGTGTAATATTGCACACTTGCGCTTCTCAACATTTGGTTCATAGCTATTAAACATTCATTTGCAGGGCTTAGAGGAAAAGTTCACCCAAAAATGAAAATTCTGTCACTATTTACTCCCCCTTATCTTATTACAACTCAGATTTTATCCTTTATTTAACACAAAAAAATGTATTATAATGGGTACCTGGTTCATGTGACTCCAGCACTATATTTCAAGTCGTCTGAAGTCAAATAATTGCTTTGCAACAGCCTGATATTCAAGTCATTATTCACTGATAATTTTCCCCTCCACTGAGCTGTCAAACGTCACAATCATTCAGTCAGTGAGAGCTGAATCAATGCGGTTTATAAATGAAACATTCAGACCAGTTTTGTGAACTAGATCAACCAATTCATTAAAGAAGGCAACTCAAAAGAACATTTTGTTCACACATTTGGACAGTTCTACTTCTATAATAAATATTCAAAGAAGAGCTAATGCACATTAAAGGGGGTCGCATACCACTGTGCTGTGTCGCGTGTAGAAAAACTTGCAGGATAGCACACCGAATGTCCACATTCAATACCGCAAACTTAGACAGACTCTACTTCCAGATTAGCAGCCTATGTTTATCATTAATGATTTTGGACAAATATGATGTTATTTAATGTTAAACAATGTGAGTGGCGCTTTGTGTCACGGTAGGGATTTGAGGAGCAGCCAGAGTCACACTGACGTCAGACACCAGCGGTGTGTGTACATTCATAGAAAATAATGTGTTGGATTTCAGTTTTTGACCCCCATAAAAGTCTTATATAGTAGAACAGTAATAATATTGATAAAGTTGATAAAGTCAAAAAGGGACAAACCCAGCCATTGGGTTCAATTAACCCAAGATATCTTTATATTTAACCCAACAATGGGTTAAAACAACCCAGCATATGTTAAATTACTGAGTTTGTCCCGTTTTGATCTGGATTTTGATGTGGAACTGAATTCACAGAATAATATAATTTCTTGTGTTGCACAGAATAACACCGGTTTTATAAACAATTTCTAGAAATGTAAAAAAATACTGATGTAAAATAAAAAAAATATTTTACATGTAAGTGCAGTTTTGTTTGCATAAACATCAAATAAATATTTTGGGTTGTGAGATAAATGTTCATCTAGTTAAAAAAAAAAAACACAAGTAAGTAAACCAGATTTTCATATAAACACAAATCAGCAAGTCATTTGCGTATGTTGTGAGAAATAGGGTGTACTTTATGACCCTGCAATCGCGGAAGAAACAAACAGAGTAGAGAGCATCTTTAAACTCATCAGTTTGCATAATTGAATGAAAAATGAATAGAAAAGATGGATCTGTCTAAGGAAATATGAAGTAAACATGTGTCAATACAAATAGATTTTCGGAAATGTGATTTTTTTTTAATTTAAATTCAGTCAGTGAGGCACTGTCATCACAGACACATGGAAGCAGACGTGAATGAATGTGTTTGTCTCACTTTATTGCTTAAATTGGATGATGCCGGACAAGAGTTTTCGAGCCGTGACACTGGCACAGTTAAACGGTAATAAAAAATGACACGGTAGTACTAACCGTTGGACATTTTTATTGCGGTTAATAGGGCTGTCACAATGATTAAATAATCATCTCATTGCAATTGTTTGACCTCATCGCGATGATTTCAGATCACCGCAATGATTGCACATCTCTCTAAAAACACAAGGGGGAGCTGCAGCGCCTGTATAAACGAGACAGTATCAGATTACTTTTAAAAATGTGTATAAATATTTACTGTCAGATACACCTTTAAAGATTTAATTTAAATAATCACAACAATATGTGAAAATTATTTCATAAACAAAAAATGTATGAGAATTAAATGTCAAAGCAATAAACAGGCAATTAATCGTCATAAGCCCTTTTCACACAGAAATTCCGTAAAATACACGTAAAATGCATCCTGGATTTTTCCAGGATAGTTAGAGTTTTTGTTCGTTCACACTGCCAAGATTACACGGCATCTGATGGTCCCGGAAAGACACGTGACATGTTGAAAGTCCCGCCCTCTCTTCTACGCAGCGTCTGAAGTTTGCATATTATATATTATTTCTCTCTCCAGAAACAACTCGCGTGCATTTTTGTTTATAATAAGACTACAAAGGAGCGCGTGAATGCACAGTTCTATGCTGGTGAATGATCTCAGCTTCAGAGTGGATATTTGACGAGCTCCCTGATTTCTGCTTTAATACAGTTTTCAGACATTTCTCATCGTGATTGTTTATATGCATTTAAAACCCGCATTTTGAGGAGCTGAACAATCTCGTTGGAATGACATGCGGGTATTTTCGTTTATTATAGCTCAAATGAGCACGTGACGCGATATTTATTTATGCTGCTGAATGATCTCCGTTTCAACGCAGTAAGTAACGAGCTAACTTACCTGATATCTGCTTCAGTCCAGTTTGCTGACATTTCTCGTAGTGAATGTTGTAAATCCCTCATTTTAAAGAGTTGAACCAACTTCATGTTGCCATGACACGCGCGTCCTCACTACAGCACGTGCGTCATTGTTTATGCGTCTCATATATCATTTCCTGATAACTGCTTCAATCTAGTTTGCAACATTTCTCGTGGTGAATGTTTATATGCATGTTATCTGTCGTTGTAAGGAGCTGAACCATAACTTGTGTTGTGATGATGACGCGCGCATCCTCACTTCGACACGCCCTTTACGGCATTCTTGTTCACACAGAGGGTTACCCGCGTATCTTACTAGGTCCTCTTTCCGGCAACGATCCCAGAAGATTAACGGAACGAGTTTTTGTTCACACAGACGCTTGTCTGGCAATTTTACGGGTATTTTCTGGGACCAGAAGTCTGTGTGAATGGGGTTAAAATTGTAACAATTTATCAGTCCCTCCAGAAAAACGCGATTGTGCGATCGCATGATATATTGCATAATCAGCCAAAGTCCGCACTTTCGCAGCATTAATTACATATTTCCGTGCACAAAATATGCGGGGCTTGCATGATTTCATAATCTCCGCATTTTCGTAGCAAAAAGTCACATATATATTGGCAGAAAGTTGAAAAATTTTGCATTTACTTCCCAAAAGCGCAGCCGTGTCCTCTATTGCCATGGGAACGTTATGAAGTGACGGGATTATGTGACGTGAACATCATTGCGGCTTTTGCAAGTTTCCGCAGTTTTTGCAAGTTCCGCAATTTTCGTAAATTCCCGCAATTCCATTGCATAAATATCCCGCATATTCCATCGTATTTTTTAAGAAAACGTGCTGCAAAATCGAGGATTTTTGCCTGCAACAATCACAAAAAAACTGCGTTTTTCTGGAAGGACTGATTTATTAAACAATTTACCGTCAGCCAAATTTCATAATCGTGACAGCCCTAGCGGTTAACCATTAAATTGGTAATCGATACATCTCTATTGGAACCACGATAGTGGTGACTAAAAAATTTAATTATAGATTATTCCCTCTTTTAAACATTATGGAGTAAAATATTTCTTTAAGATTTGTATGTGCATTACTATTGCATAAACAAAAATTGTAAACTGTTGTTTGTGAATGTGTCTATAGGAAGAAGAAAGGAAGAAATCTGACTTTTTTCCAAACAAGGTTTTGTTTCAGACTATTTCAGTCCACTCTGCACTTTTCTGTCTCTCTCTACTTCCTTTTTCTTTTAATCACTCGATCATCCGTGGAGTACCTCAGAAACACACACAAAACACACTAAAGAACGTGTGCTGCATGCACATTGGACGATGTTTTGCCATCTGGCTCTAAATATGCAGACAATAAATTATTTCTTTTTTATTGTAAAGCAAAATTGTCCGTTTTGGATCGCTGAGCGTGGCTTTCTCACTGATGGCCGATTAATTGCTTTTGTGCTTAGATGTTCCAAGGACTTGGTTTTGTCACTGTCACTGCTGATGTCACAACATGACATAGATCACCAGCCCGTGACTTAAATTGCCAACTCACTGCTGTCAATCGTGGCACATGTCAAGCTAAATGTATACCGTACCGCCTGCCGTTTAAATATCATGATGTTTTGCAGTCTTTACCCTGGAGCTTCAGGTCTTGTACAATCTAAAAAAAAATGCACAGCAGGTATTACCTGAGAAAGATCTCTTGTCATTTTCATATACACTTTGAATGAAACGAAAGCATGTTTGTTAAAGTCTGTGAGTGTGTTTGTGAGGTGCTGGTGTAGCAGTATAAAAGGCTGCCAACAACACCCACTGCTTTTGACCTCTCCAGGAGATGCATTCATCCAGAAATGCCCATCTGTGCTTCTACCTCTCAGGCGAGATCCGTGTGGATGCGCTTATACCTGGCAGCCCCACACACATTTACAGGGCGAAGTAGCTGCAGGAGTGTTTGCGTTTCCCCTCCGCCCCATCCCTGCACGCTTAAAGAAAAGGTGAAAATCTGCAGCTGCCGCACAGCGTGAAGAGGAACCGATTACAGTGGTGCCCATCACAACCCCACTGACACTTTACCTTTCCTTTCACCTTTGATCCCCAACACTGCTGACTTGCTGCAAGTTAAAGGCTGTGCTCAGCAGTCAGCGCTTCTAATGAGATTGATGACATTTGCTTCGATTTCTGCATGTGCTCCGCAATCGCACTTAGTACTGCCAAACTCAAAGACATGGAACCCAAATCAAGTGTCTCTGGAGGCTTATTCACACTGAATTTTTTGTTGCAACAAGTTGTGAAAGCACAACAATGCATCTCTTTAAATCCCTTCTCAGTAAATCGGAAAATGTGTTCTGTGTTGATACAACAGTGATTTTAGGAGTTTCTTTTTTTGTTTTGGGTGCTGAACATCTTTTCCAAACAATCATGTGACCCAACATTTATTAATGATAAAATCAGCCATGAAGGTGAAAAAGTGACGTTAGCAAATAAATTGTAGACAAAAAGCAAATGCAGCCTAGTGGTTCACTGATAAAAGTGAAAAGTTGGATTAACTTAAAAATTACTTCAATTGGTAACACTTAAAAAATAAGTATATTACCTAAAGTGTAACTAAAATAACATTTTAAGTTGAAAAAAATATATTTTTTGATGTGTTACCAATTGAAGTAATTTTAAGTTAAACTCTTCACTTTTTACAGTGTATTATTATGCATTACTGTTTAAGTTGTTTTGTGAGGGCCATTTACACACATTGTTTCCAACTGAAAGCTTTAAATTAGTTTTGGCCGCTCATTTATATCAACAGCGTTTTAGGGGCCTAAAAATGCAAATGGTTTAAAGTGCAAAATTTGTAAAAAATTATATCATTACCGTCTTAATGTTAATGACAAAAACATAAATTAGTAAAAACATTGACGTCATGCGCATGTGTATTACGTGTTCAATCATAATGTGACATTGCCAAAATACAGCACAGTCGTTTTGCGGATCTGTGTGAACAGGGATCGTATTAACTATGTCATCGCAAAACACTTAGGAAAGAAGAGTTTTCTGAAAATGAAAAGTAATAAGGTTAAAGGGACACTCAACTTTTTTTGATAATATGCTCGTTTTCCAGCTCCCCTAGAGTTAAACATTTGATTTTTACCATTTTGGAATCCATTCAGCTGATCTCCAGGTCTGGCGGTACCACTTTAGCATAGCTTAGCATAATCCATTGATTCTGATTAGACCATTAGCATCACGCTCAAAAATAACGAAGTAAATAAAATAAAAAGAGTTTCGTAATTTTTTGTATTTAAAAGTTGACTTTGCTGCCGTAACATGGCGCAATGATATTACGCAGTGCCAGAAAATAGTCCCCAGCTATTAAAAGTTACCAAGGAAACTATTTTCGGACACTGCATAATATCATTGCTTCTCCTGCAGCCATGTTACGGCAGCAAAGTCCTTGATTATTATGCCAGAATGAGAGTTCTTAGCCATATCTGCTTATCGCAACTTTTAATTTTCCGTCGGTCTTAGTACACAATGGAACTACAGAAGTGTTGAAGATTTAAATAGGAAAAATATTGAAACTCTTTGGTTTTTTTTTAGCACAATGCTAATGGTCTAATCAGATTTAATGGATTATGCTAAGCTATGCTAAAAGTGGTACCGCCAGACCGGAAGATCAGCTGAATTGATTCCACAACGCTAAAACTCAAATGTTTAACTCTAGGGGAGCTGGAAAATTAGTGTCCCTTTAAGTTATAATTGTTAAACAAATAATAAGGATATACAAAATTCGGTGTCCCTCTATTGGAGTTAAAAGAATTGAAACCATTTTTAACCTTCACTGGTGCTCCACTAAAAAAAAAGGTTTTCTGTTCGCTTTTGTGTTCGTTTTTTTATTTCCATAAATCGAAATGGTGGTGTCACTGAACAACATAAACAGTGCATAAGTGCATTCATGTGTAACAACTTTTTTAAAGCAACACTATGTAGTTTCCATGTAAAATTGACTTACGGCTCCCCCATGTGGTTGAAAAGTGCAACAGTGCCTGGTATCAGACACTCTTCTGCAGGCAGGGGGAGGGGCGGGGCTGTGTGCTCTACCCTCCACCTCGACTTTCAGAGTGTGCTTGTAGCAGCTAGGAGGCTGCTCAGGTTGCAGCAACAGTAGAATTTGTCCAGTTAAGAGTTGTTCTATCACTGAAATAATTTAAGAGACATTATTTAAAGGTTGAAAAACTACATAGTGTTGCTTTAAGAGAGGTGAAAATTGGGTGTGAAAGAATTGGCATATTCACTATGAATAATTTAGGCACAAAAAAACCACATGAGACTTTATAAAGACTTTAAAGACTTGATCTGACAAGACTTGCTTTGTTTCGTGTGCAGAGAATTTGTCATCCCAAACTGTATAAGCAAACAAAGCATCAGATATCATCCTGGCAGCTGACTGGGATACCAATGACCAAACCCCTCATAAATCATTCGAATTGGACTTTGTGGAGACAGGAGCCACACATCTCTCGTTCACCACAGTCAGAATTTCAATGTCTGCCACTGAAATATTAAGCACCAGCATCTCGTAGGTGCACAAGCTCTGGATAAGGGCATTTAATAAAACATAACTAGACTCTTCGTATCTCGGCTCTAATACTTCTAGCTATAATTTCTCATCAACTATCCCATTTCCCAACTGAGGTACAGTGCGATAAAATTATTTTATAGTTATGCATTTAGCAGATGCATTATCCAAAGTAACTTAAAGGGCCTTTAGGGTCTACATTTAAAATGTTTGTGTGCTCTCTGGGAATTGAACCCATGACCTTGGCATTTCTAGCTAGATGCTCTCCTATTTCAGCTTGTAAGTTACTATTGTAAGGGCTTTTCAAGGATGTATGCATGTACAGCATGTATGTATGACAATCCTATAGACGTGAGCCTTGCTTTATCGGTTTTTGTTACAGCTGATTCTGCCATCCATCCTAAGCTCTGTTACCACGGCAGCAGGGGAGCGTTTGCATTGCTGTTCTGAGGTATCAGCACCAGTTTGTGTTTGGAACAACAAGTGGTTCCAGTTTTCAGGACTGCATTCTCTCCCCCAAAACTTTTTTATTTTGTGCAGTAACTTGTCACTTACCCGGATGCTCCTTCCAGTCCTTTCCATGAATACCCTTGAGGAGAAGACAAATTACCCCTGTCTGAGAGCTCTTTTTTTGCTGACTCTAAAAAGGAGAGAATATTTACTTTCTGTCAGTGATGTGAAAATATTTTTTGTGTTACAGGAGGAGGGAGCAATCCTCGTGTGTCACAACGGAGCACATTTATAGGAGGCAGTCTATAGTCTGGTAAGTGGTATCTGCGTACACACTTTGGCTGTTTGATTTACTGTGGTAAACATCAGGTACTGTGTTAGATGTAGCCAATTACCTCCAAACACCTCGAATACAATACACAAACCAATACACATGTGGTTATAAAAGACTTTAGAATCAATGTATACTATTGTTTACCACACTAGCTGCAGAAAAAAATGAGACCACTCCAGTTCTGCCTTTTAATCGTCATTTTTACACGTATTACGACAGTTTTTGTCCAGTGTCTGTTGAATTGAAGAAAGATGTCACCCAACAACAGCAATGTAAAAGACAGGTAAAAATCAGGGTTATTCCATAAAATTAATATTTTTGAAATTTGAAATGATAGTTTTACTTAAACACATACCTATAAATAGTTAACCTTATGAAAAACTCAAATGGTCTCTTATTTTTTTTCTGCAGCTGTATGTATATATTTATGAAGAGGTGGAAAGAGTAATAAAATATTCTACTCAAGTAAAAGTACAGTTACTTTAATGATATTTTACTTGAGTACAAGTAGTTTACTCAGAGTAAAAGTTACTTTTTTTATATTAGGGTGATTCTAGTTAAAAAAAGGACAAGGGAATATAAGTCACAAACTGGTTGTATTTAATTGTAGGAACACCTTTACAATTAAAGTGCAATAACAAAAAGTAAATTAAAAAAAGCTTTTTTATAACTAAGAAACATTTATGGAATTGTTTAATGATTTTTACAACCGAGTTATGCACTTTTGAGACAAAAAATATGAGGTCATCACTATAGACGGATTCAGCAGTAACAACATAAACAAGCGGCTTTCGTGGAAAACACGTAATTTCCAGTAAACTCCGCTAAGAATAAATAACAACAAAATCCGTTTAAAGTAGTTTATTTATATAACAAGCAAAATAAACAATGCGTAGATTACCTAGGACACCAAAACATTTGTTATTTTCAACGAGGTATTTGTTTAAGAGTTAAGTTTTAGCAACTAGTCAGACTATTAAACAAACATTAACCGAAAGTTAAAGGAACAGTATGTAAGAATTTTATATTAATTAATCATAAAATGGCCCTGATATGTCACTAGACATTAAGAAATCATTTTCATTTCAAATACTTATATTACTGACAACAGTGTTATGGTCAGGATATTGTCATTTAAAAAGTGGAGTTGCAGTACCAGTTTTGACCACAATCCTACATACTGTTTCTTTAAGTTCGGACCAAATGCGTAATCGTGTCACGGCACGTATATGTATACAATGTCTGCTTTTAATGCCCCTTCGGGTTAGATTAAACCATCAATATATGAGATTTGTGGTACAACACGGACAAAACACTAAACTTTTGAGATATTTATTGGACAAAAGTGTAACCCACAGTGTATTAGGGAATATCAGTTTTATTCAAATATTCAAATAAATCCAAAGAAAACAAAAAACTCACTCACAGTTACTATAACATACATTGACTGCAATTTTTATTAATATTTGTTGATCCTCTTTTGTTGTAATATTGCATAGTCAAAGTCCTTATAAACATTGCACATGTGTTATGTGTCATTTTTTGCCAGTCCTTCTTAAATTCATCTCAAAGCTGAGTTTCGTTTATACTCCAAACACACCAATGCATTAATAAGTTGCACAAGTTTTTTAACGCATCTTTAAAGGATTAGTCCATTTTCTTAAGGAAAAAATCTAAATAATTTACTCACCACCATGTCATCCAAAATGTTGATGTCTTTCTTTGTTCAGTCGAGAGGAAATTATGTTTTTTGAGGAAAACATTCCAGGATTTTTCTCATTTTGATGGACTTTAATGGACACCAACACGTAATACTTAATTCAACACTTAACAGTTTTTTTCAACGGAGTTTCAAAGGACTCTAAACGATTTCAAACGAGGCGTAAGAGTCTTATCTAGCGAAACGATTGTCATTTTTGACACAAAAAAATTTAAAAATATGCACTTTTAAACCACAACCTCCCATATGTCTCCGGTCCTGTGATGCGCCAGCGCGACCTCACGCAAAACGTCATCACGTCAAGAGGTCACGGATGAGGTTGGCAAAACTACGCCCCAGTGTTTACAAGTGTGGAGAAAGAGGACCGTTCCGACGTTGTTGTATGTCAAATGATACTAATTAAAGGAACACGCCCACATTTTGGGAATTTAGCTTATTCACCGTATCCCCCAGAGTTAGATAAGTCCATACATACCTCTCTCATCTCCGTGCGTGCTGTAACTCTGTCTGATGCAGCCCCCGCTAGCTTAGCTTAGCACAAAGACTGGAAATGCATGGCTCCAGCTAGTATACTGCTCCCAATAAGTGACAAAATAACGCGATCATTTTCCTATTTATGTGTTGTGATTTGTATAGTCAAACCGTGTACAAATAACAAGGTGATATGAGACACAGCGATCTTTTAACAGTATACATACTGAGAACTATATTCTCTGAAGACAAAGCACTGCCGCATGGGCGGAGTGATTTGCACAACTCTGACCGAACTCTCTGCTCCTCACCAGGGGCTTCTCGTGTGCTGCGAGCAGATCACTCCGCCCATGCGGCAGTGCTTCGTCTTCAGAGAATATAGTTCTCAGTATGTATACTGTTAAAAGATCGCTGTGTCTCATATCACCTTGTTATTTGTACACGGTTTGACTATACAAATCACAACACATAAATAGGAAAATGATCGCGTTATTTTGTCACTTATTGGGAGCAGTATACTAGCTGGAGCCATGCATTTCCAGTCTTTGTGCTAAGCTAAGCTACCGGGGGCTGCGTCAGACAGAGTTACAGCACGCACGGAGATGAGAGAGGTATGTATGGACTTATCTAACTCTGGGGGATACGGTGAATAAGCTAAATTCCCAAAATGTGGGCGTGTTCCTTTAATGTCTTTGTGTTAGTTTATTGTTTAAAATTGTCCGCAAATGTGCGTTTCATGTGACACGTGACCTTTCCACGTCATTACGCAATTACACGAGGTCGCACTGGCGCGTCACAGGACCGGAGATAGACGAGAAGTTGTGGTTTAAAAGTGCATATTTTTTATTTTTCTTGTCAAAAATGAAAATCATTTCACTAGATAAGACCCTTATGCCTCTTAAGTGTTGAGGTCCATTAAAGTCCATTAAAATGAGAAAAATCCTGGAATGTTTTCCTCAAAAAACATCATTTCTTCTCGACTGAACAAAGAAAGACATCCACATTTTGGATGACATGGTGGTGAGTAAATTATCTGGATTTTTTGTTAGAAAATGGATTAATCCTTAAATAAAATAATTGAATAAAGAGCAAATAGATCAAGTTGGACATAACTTTTGGCAACTAGTGGTGACTTTATTTTTGTATAACATTTAAAATGTTTATTTATTTATTTGGATGTGTGTCTGCAGATTTTAAAAATCTCTAATTTAAAGTATTAATTCAATATGACAAGTTAACAAATCACAGTATGGTTACATTATAATACTCCTTTGCCTAGGTTATTTTCAGCAGCATGCATGCTTATATTTGTTCATGTGCATTCACGTGTGATGATGTAAATATGCATCAGATATGCAAGTTATTTTCTCATACACACATATGTTCTTTCTTTACACCTCTGTGATGTGTGTGTAACAGGTCTAGCAGCAATAAACACAAGGCTGTGTTTGGTTATGTTCCTCTCTCTGTGAATTAACATTCTCTTCCGTGTGGGCTATGAAAGTGCTGTTTGAGTCGAGCCTGTTACTGCTGCCGTCTCTGTCCAGCCTTAAAGCTGCTCAGTGAAGGAGAATCCCAGCACAGACCCCCACCCACCCTCTTAAATATGTCTCAACCATCTTTCAGCAGGCCAACTAGAGCATGACAGGAGCCTCTCAGGCTTACTCTCTTTAAACCCCCTCAAAACCTCTCTCTTTCGTTCTCTCTTTTTCTGCATTCCCTCCATCTGACGCCACAGTCAGGGGCCAAATGTGTCACATCTCATAGCTCAAGAGTTTCATTATTAAGCCCTTCCTAAAGACAGACACTCAAATGTGGCATTTCATTTTCTCCCTGTTAGAAATGACAGACATCATGAAAGTATAATGTTTCGATTCGAAAGCACCTTCGTTTCTCCGTAACGTTCTTTCGGGGTCTTCATTAAGACCAAAGCAGATTTACTAGGCAAGGAAGAACCTGTTAAATGCATCAGACTCTTGCCATGCAAGTTAAAGGATTAGTCCATTTTCTTAAAAAAAAATCCAGATAATTTACTCACCACCATGTCATCCAAAATGTTGATGTCTTTCTTTGTTCAATCGAGAAGAAATTATGTTTTTTGAGGAAAACATTCCAGGATTTTTCTCATTTTAATGGACTTTAATGGACCCCAACACTTAACACTTAACTCAACACTTAACAGTTTTTTCAACGGAGTTTCAAACGATTTCAAGCGAGGCATAAGGGTCTTATCTAGCGAAACGATTGTCATTTTTGACACGAAAAAAAAAATGCACTTTTAAACCACAACTTCTCGTCCATCCTGTGATGCACCATCGCAACCTCACGCAAAAACTTCATCACGTCAAGAGGAATCTAAGCCCCAGTGTTTACAAGTGTGGAGAAAGAGGACGAGTGTTCCGACGTTGTTGTATGTCGAATGATAATAATCAATGTCTTTGTGTCAGTTTATTGTTTAAAATGGTCCGCATATGTGCGTTTCATATATCTAACACGTGACCTTTCTACGTCACTATGCAATTACGTGAGGTCGCACTGGCTCTTCACACAGCCGGAGGAAGAAGAGAAGTTGTGGTTTAAAAGTGCATATTTTTTATTTTTCTTGTACAAAATGACAATCGTTTAGCTAGATAAGACCCTTATGCCTCGTTTGGGATCGTTTAGAGTCCTTTGAAGCTCCGTTGAAACTGTTAAGTGTTGAGTTAAGTGTTAAGTGTTGAGGTCCATTAAAGTCCATTTAAATTCTCCTCGACTGAACAAAGAAAGACATCAACATTTTGGATGACATGGTGGTGAGTAAATTATTTGGATTTTTTTCTAAGAAAATTGACTAATCTTTAATAAGATATTCCAGGAAAGGTATTGACAGTCATGCTATTGTTTTAAGGGAACTAAACTCACCTGCAGGAATAGTGTACATTTGAAAGCAGAACTACGGTTGGGAAATGTCCTTGAAATGGTACATCCTTAAATTTTAACATGCCAGCATGACAACTTCCACCTAGAGAAATGTATTATAGTCTAAATTTGGTACATCCTTTATTTGAGGTTCCTCTTTCAGGCCAACGTGCTAGATGGCATTACCATATTTTAGTTTACATCCTTATATAGGCTTAACCTTTTTTTTTTTTTAGATGTTTTTTGAGTGTAAGGTTGACAGAAATTGTAAGACAAGTGGTGCATGGTCTTAGAAAAATCACATCATGATTATTGTTTAATATGAAATGTTTTCGCAACAGGTAGTTTCACAAAAATAAAAATTATGTCATCATTTTCTCACTCTCTGTACACAATTAATAATGTTTGGTTAAAAATAACCCAACAAGTAACCCAAGTATGGGATAGTGCAGCACCTTCCCAACTGTGGGTTATTTTAACCCAATGAATTGGGTTACTTTCTCTACTCAGCCAGTCGGGTTAAAAGTGGCTCAGCAGTCGAGCTATTATTATTTTTTATTATTTTATTATATCATTATTAAATAAATAAAAATATATTGTTTTCAATGTTTATTGAGGTACAATCATGTAAAAAATATGTACGTAGTGTCCGTGACGTCACCCATACTGTAGGTTTGTGAACAGCTTTTTTAAAGCCAATAGTTGCCGGAGTTTGTCGTTGCCATCTTGGCCACACGTCACCGCGCATAACTCCCTAATAACCGAAAATGGGTAAAGAGGCGGGATGTGGGTGAAGTTGAGGTGGCTGGGTGCTGAAACCACGCTCGCCTAGTTTGACGGGAGTGACAGCAGTGGCAGTTCACCCGTCACTCAAGTGGCCACGCCCTTAATTATGCAGAACTAGGCTTAATATAAACGGATGAGTAAAAAACAATTCACCCTCTCACAGTTGTCATGAAGGGCAAAATTAGCTATACAGACCAAAAACACTTTTTGTGCGAGGCTTTATATTATTTTTGTTTGAAGATTTTAACATGAGGGTCTAGGGGAATTGACTCCCTATTGGAGTCAGTCTAGCGACCAGTCGATGAATTGCAGTTTAAATTACTTCTCTATTTGCTTCAACAATTTGCGAGCTGGCTAACCCAACACTTTAGAAATTAACCCAATAAAATGACTTAATCACCTTAACCCAGCCATTGGGTTGAAAAAATAGCAACGTTTTTTACAGTGTATACATTTCTTTGTTCTGCTGAACACAAAGTAAGATATTTGTAATCAAGCAGGAGCACCATTGACTTCCACAGTAGGAAAAAGTACTATGGAAGTTAATGGTAAACATTATTAAAAATATCTTCCTTTGTTTTTCAGCAGAACAAAGAAATTTATACAGGAACAACTTGTTGATGGTTAGTAAATGATGACAGAATTTTTTTGGTTAACCCTTTAAAGGCGGAGTCCATGATGTTTGAAAGCCAATGTTGATATTTGAAATCACCTAAACAAACACACCCCTACCCCAATAGAATCTGGACCTTCTGTTGATAGACCCGCCCCACACATACGCAACCCGGCATTTGATCTGATTTGATTGGCTATAAGTGTGTTTTGGTAGTCGGCCCGTCTCCTTTTCCAACACGTTTTTCAAACATCGTGGACTCCGCCTTTAAAAGACAGGTAGGAAGCGTGTGCTAGAAATAAGGCTGTACACTCTATTTTTGACCCATAATGGGTAAATATTGGACAGAACATATCGCTGGGTTAAAATTAGGGGTGGGCCTATCCGATATTCGGTATCGACATTAGTCCGATATTGGCGAGAATGGCTGAATCGAATATTGTAGAAGTCGGGGAGTACAATCCGATCTGATACCAGACCTGAACTGTCATGGCAACTTGTCATAAAGCGCGACTTGCTGAACAACATGAATTTGCACAAAGTTGCACTTTAAATTGTCCAAAGTTACACCTTAAATTTAATTTTGAATTTTTGTGCTGACTAACTAAAAATGCTGCTACTAGAGTCTGTTTAAAACATTTAAATAAAAATGAAGCAGCAGTATTGCAATGTTTCATTGAGTCTTGAATTTGCACAGTAAAACATTTGAGTTCTGTAGCTCTTGTAGTTCTAACAAATGTATTATTTGCAGCTTAAATGATTAAAAGGGCGATAGAGATGGTATTGGATCGGTATCGAAAGATACTCAAGGTTGTGGTATCGACATCGGTATCATACACGAAAAAGTGCCCTTGTCAAAATTGACCCAATACTGTTTTTTTTTGTGGTTCATGCAAGCAACACCAAGCAGACAGTTACTGCAAGAAATAGCTACACTTCTTTCTTGTTTCACTTCTCAACAAAATGAAGCAACAGACATAGACACATCATCTTAGTTTACTCATCTCTGTTACTGAGTAAAACGACTTTCACACCCATTACTAGGCCCAGATGGAATCAGCAGGCTTT
Organism: Misgurnus anguillicaudatus; assembly: GCF_027580225.2. NCBI lineage: Eukaryota > Metazoa > Chordata > Actinopteri > Cypriniformes > Cobitidae > Misgurnus > Misgurnus anguillicaudatus. The sequence continues at coordinate 138,382 of NW_027395278.1, forward strand.
ATTTTTTGTATCTGCACTGATTTTTTGAGAAAACCCCCGTGTGCATAATGGAATTAAATATGGTAGGACGTGTTAAATGGAGCTGTGAATACCACACTCTTAATTTGTATCAGAAAGCATTAATCAGGTTTGCCAAAATATTTAACAAACAAAGCGCAGGGGGTGGAAGATTTGTAGATGGCTTTGAATTTAAAGTGCATTGTGTGGAATTCTGTGGGTGCAGATTTTGTGTAGGCCTGATCGACATGCACACAATTGCAAAGATTGCCTCAAACATTAAGTTCAAATTCAATTCAAATAAAATTCAAATTCATTTTCGTAGCTCCTTTCACATTTTTGCATCGTTTTGCAAAGCAGCTTTGCAGAAAATAGATTTTAAAACAGACAGCAGAGACTTAAGGAAACAAACAGTGTAGAATTAAGGATAAATAAGTAATAAAAAAGCATTTTTGCATTTATTTGATAGACAATAAGAAGAGGGAAGGAAAGTACAGGGTGGAGAAAGGGGTAAGGGATTGAGCAAAGGTCCTCGGGGCACCAAAAGTGCGTTTGCACCATATGTCGGAGCACTGCCCACTACACCATCCTCTTTGACTTTTAGGATATTTACTAGATATATTAATTGTAAAAATACCATGTCTGTAGGAATGTAATATTCACAGGACAGCTAAACAAAAAATGTCTTAATATATATTCTTAGTGAACACTAAACTTGCATATCTATACATGCCAAATTTAAAAAAATACATTGACGTCACCCACACAAACATTAAAGGAACAGTATGTAGGATTGTGGCCAAAACTGGAATTGCAATCACAAAACTTGTGGCTAAAACTGGTACTGCAATCACACAACTGGTGGCCAATACACAAAATGACAACATAAACATCAGTTGAGGGCTGCAACTCCACTTTTTAAATGACAATATCCTGGCCAGGCCACTGTTGTGAGTGATATAAGTATTTGAAATGAAAATGATTTCTTAATGTCTAGTGACATATCAGGGCCATTTTATGATTCATTGATATAAATTTCTTACATACTGTTCCTTTAACTTACAGAATAAACTTGAACACAATCTGTCAGATACACATTTTTCTCCACATGCAACAGCTAATACATAAACAGGTCCACATAAAAATCTTTTAATGATGCTTATAGTAGCTTTCCCAGGCCAGCCACCGCCATGATCGTGAATTTACCTAATGCAAAAATCCTGATTGCATTGCAGATAAAATCCCAAAGTCTTTTTGTATACGAGATGTCTGCTCTATTTGCATGTTGAATTGAACCACTGAAATTGCGTGCATGTGTGTCTGTGTATTTTAAGAGGATTTGCCCTGCTGCAGATGCTGAAGTTGCTTAGCAACAGCTGTTAGTGGTCTTCATGAGATGTTGGCTCAGGGGCTGTTTTGCTTGACAGTGCTTATAGGATCTCCCTTCACTAAATACCAATAAGGCGAGCTCGCAGCATCTCTTTCGAGAACACTCACATACACTTATCCATATGGCAGGGGTGAACGGCCATTTTATTGAGTCTGGCATTACTTTCGGCTGTTACTTTTCTGAAAATACTAAAGTAATCGCATAAACCAGATACCATTTTATCACCTAAATAGACCCCTGTGGCACCTAAGATAAACTTATATGAGAAAATATGCCTTCGATCGACCGCACAGTACATAAACATTTTAACTGTGGTGTTCAACGATGTGCCCTGGTCAGCAGCAAATGATTGCCATTTCAAGTATCAATCAAGCACTGAGCTAAAACATTGGACTTAAACTTACATGCAGCTTTAAAGGAAAACACCACCGTTTTCCAATATTTTACTATGTTTTTATGTGTTTGGTGGCTTCTAAATTCATCCCTGTTTGGATCCTAAGGAATGAATGGGGGCTAGGCTAAATACTAACATATTTACGATGCACTGTACAAAGATTACATGCATGCATTGAAAAAAAGATCTAAGTTAAGGTAAGAACATAGTAAAATATTTTCCTTTTAAACTAAATATGCACAGAGCATCTTTAGTATACCCAACATCAGACTGCAAAAATATAGATCATTAAAGCACATACATCTAAGTGCAGTATAAAATAATGTTTGGGTAAAAAACATTGAGCTTGTCTCCTGATGCGGTATGTAATTTGTGGTGACCCTAAAATGCTTACACATTTGTGTGTTAAGATTATTGTTTGGTTTTTATTATTATTGTATGTTGATTATTATTAATAGTAGTATTGCTATACATACTGTGCTTTATCAACATATTTCTGTTACGCAACTGGTAGAGGATTGCAGTGCTGATGATGATGTATAGCTTGAATGCACTGTAAGTCGCATGTGATCACAGGTGACATACGTAAGATAATAACTGTAATAGCAGGTGTAAACAGGTCCTGCATGTTGAAATGAATCTTTAAAGGAGGGTTGTAATCACTTTAAAATGTATAAACATTGTGCCTAGGAACTGGAATGTGAAACGTGCAAAAAATGAATGACAGTGATGTTACCACACACATTTTCTTACACAGAACAATGGCAAGCGAATAAATAGAGACGTAATGGAAATGTTGATTAAACTAGACGCACTTCGACACATTTAGGGTGGGGCAACAAAACAAACACATGACGTGAACAAGAAAGAAAAACTTCAAAACAAAAAATTATGCAACAAACCACAATATTTAATTTATAAAAACGTAAGGCTCCACCCAGACGAGCAGCATGTGAGGTTTTAGACCAGGTGATTATTGAGGCTTTGTATTATGAAGTGAAGGATCTGGGATTTTTTTGTTCTTAGAATAAAGCAAATTGACTACTATTATAGTCTATGACATATATAGTGTGTGTACAGTATTCGTGCTTTTCCATTGCATAGTACCCCACGGTTTGGGTTGGGTCAGCTTACTTTTGGTTAGGGATGGACCGATAATGGATTTTTCAGTGCAGATACCGATTTTTGTTTCATCAGCCTTAGCCGATGACCGATACAGAGCCGATATTTGGAGCTGATGAAAAATGACACAATGATGATGCCAAATGTTACAAGTCTCAATTTAAAAAAAGTTATATTTATAGAACTTAAAAAAATATATTTAAAAAATAGTAAAACAGGTGAGGGTGCTATGGAACCATCTTTTGATGTTGTCATGGAAAGGTTGGTTGTTTTTAGTCACATGACCTGCAATCGCTTGCGGCTTCCAGCACTCTGTCTGTAAATAATGCTGGAAAAAAATCGGCGAACACGGCAGCCACATATCGGCCGATGCCGATACACATAAAACTCGCAAATGTCGGCCCGATATATCGGTCTATCACTACTTTTGGGTGCTTTTCCACTGGGTGCAGTACGTAGTACCGGATACTTTAGTACCACCTCGGTTGGGGTTCCAAGCGACCTGAGCTGATACCAAAACGTGATGTAAAACACTGTAGATCACTGATTGGTCTGAGAGAATCGTGACTACCAGCGTCATCGCTATAATGTAAAAGATTTGCTTTACCTTCGTGCTAGTTTGCGCTGTCTCGAGTAAACCTGTTGTCATCTGTGCTTTGCTTTAAGTTCCCAAACTCCCTTTTAGAGATGAAAACATCCACATATTGAGAATCAGGAACACCATACAAGTTTTTTCCAGACTTGCAGTTTGTGGCATCACATTCGCGACGCGCACGTCCGCATATATGCTTAAATGAGGTACAGAAACATGTGAGGTAGAGGTAGTAATAAACGCGATGTGCAAATATCTATTTGTGGTGGTCAATTTAAATTTTGTTGCTGACTTAGAAATAAATGAATGTATGGGGATGTATAGCATTACAACGACGCTCTGACTTGTATTATGTCACAGCAGTAGGCAGCGCAAATATAACGACACACCTATAATCCCTCCCACTCCGAAGTGTTACTAAACAAGCTAACCAAGCCAAAGTGAGGTGAGCTGACACGACCTGACCCAAACCAAACCGTGGGGTACTATGCAATGGAAAAGCGCCATATTGTATTATATGTGACCCTGTCTGCGAAATAAAGGCTTGAAATGTAATTATAAAATTTGAAATTATTACTTTATTTAAAATTATACTGTGTAAATGACTAAAAATGACTTTTCACAGGTGGGTCACATATTGTATAGAACAGTCTCCAGCTTGCACAGGTTGCCCGCCAAAGCACATTCTCTTTATTTATTAAATATTTTCAGCTTGGCTTCTTCTATGTATGGTAACATTTTAAACAATGATAAAACATATCAACGAGTAAAAATTAAATAAATTCAACAAGTAAAAGAAAAAACTGTTGAGTAGACTATATAAAAAAGCCCTCCAGTTTTATAGAGGTTGGAGACCCCTGGTACAGAATACATATACTGTATTGTCCAAAACTTACATCTCACTTGTAAGAGACGGTGGGAAAAGGAAAAGGCTTAGTCATGTGATCATGCCTTTACTGACTTTCCTGACATATACGGTATATTTGTGCTTTAAAGCTGCTGCTAGGGCAAACATTTTCCACCACAGCCCGCATATGCTGCCTGACAGCTGTAAAGGGTACGGGGAAAACAGGGTGTGTGTTGACCTACATCAAGCTATTGAATGCTGTGATGTTGACATTCCTGTACAATAAATGTGACTATCCTCTAGAAAGACCATATCATATGAGCATTAAACATTACAAAGAGAAGAACCCTATGAGATCTGTGTGTTGGAGATTGAGGATAACTTTTGTACGTGTGCTTCTGTGTTTATGTTTGTGCGTTGTGTTTGTTTGCTTTCCAAGCTGTTGATAGAATAATAAAGACCCATCAGATTGGAACAGGGGAACAGGCCCAGACTCTGTAAGACCCCTATCTTACGTCCACCACCAGCCAAAGCTGACAGCCTTGGAGAAACAGAGATTTAAAGAAAGCATTGCCTCTTTTTATTGTGGCTCTAAGATTAGATGCTTTGACGAAGGTCACTCATATCTTTTGTTTCCTTGTAATCAGGCGATGGCCTTGTGGGCCGCTGTCAGAGATCACTGCCCTCCATTGTTTGGAGGCATCATGGGAGGCAGCTTTGCTTAGACAAGAATGTTTGGATGCAGTAAGAGCCTCCACTGTAGTCGATAAGAAAAAGGGTGATGTGCCAGGACCTGACAGAGCTCCATGGATCTGGCTCTATTGTGACTTGAAGATGGCACCGAAATCCTAAAAGTAGCAACATTGGATTTAAAGAGCATTAGTAGTCCGATTCACGATTTTACATTTCTTTTGGTGTGTAGTTAAATTACCTTTGGTGGGTAAATGTGTATTAGTTCATATTAACGATATGCAAAAGGTACACACACCAAAGTAAACGATGATGCGAGTTATCGTCTCCAACGTAAATCTCTTTTCTTGAACTAATGTTAGCATTGCATTGTGACCGATCTTTCAAACATGGTAAGGAGCGTCGCATTTCCGACTCAGAGGTATTTAGACCAATCACAACATACAGATTAGCTGGCCAATCAGGGACACAGAGCTTTTGAAATCAGTGCGTTTCAGGAAGAGGGTAAAATCTGGAGCTACAAAAATGTGCGGTATGTGGAAAATAATGTGTTTTTAATCATAAACCATGCAAACTCTTTGTATTATACCAAATATACAAAATAGCGTTGTTTTTAGCAATGAAATAGGTGCTCTTTAAAAGGGCAATGGAAGTGCTGAGTTACAACAAACCTAAAGGGATAGTTCAGCAAAAAATTTAAATTACCCCATGATTTATTCACTCTCAAGCCATCTGGGATACACTTGTCCTTCATCTTTCAGATGAACACAATTTGAGTTATTTTAGTAAATGTCCTGGCTCTTCAAAGCTTTAAAGCGGTAGAAAACAGGGTCCACAATTTTCAAGGCCAAAAAAGTGCATCTATCCTTCACAAAAATAATCCACACGGCTCCAGGGGGTTAAAGGAATAGTCTACTCATTTTCAATATTAAAATATGTTATTACCTTAACTAAGAATTGTTGATACATCCCTCTATCATCTGCGTGCATGCACGTAAGCGCTGGAGCACGCTGCGGCGCTTCGATAGCATTTAGCTTAGCCCCATTCATTCAATGGTACCATTTAGAAATAAAGTTAGAAGTGACCAAACACATCAACGTTTTTCCTATTTAAGACGAGTAGTTATACGAGCAAGTTTGGTGGTACAAAATAAAACGTAGCTTTTCTAAACGGATTTAAAAGAGGAACTATATTTTATGGCGTAATAGCACTTTTGGGAGTTCTTCGACTCGGCGCAGTAACACCCTCCCTCTCCCATTATGAGAGTGAGAAGGGGAGCGGACTTTTCAGGCGAGTCGAAGTACTCCCAAAAGTGCTATTACGCCATACAATATAGTTCCTCTTTTAAATCTGCTTAGAAAAGCGCTACGTTTTATTTTGTACCACCAAACTTGCTCGTATAACTACTCGTCTTAAATAGGAAATAGTGCTGCCGCGAATAGTCGACGTAGTCGACGTAATCGACGATGAAAATTTGTCGACGGCAATTTTTTTAGTCGAGGAGTCGCATATTTATTTTTTTCCGTCTCAAACGGCCCACTGTAATTCTGTCTCATGTCTCAAATGGCTCAATGTAATTCACCTCCACACCAGTCTGTGCGCTGTGCGCGCCCTGCTGGTTAATCTGCTACGCTATCATCTTTCTTCCCTCTCCCCCTGCCTTCACTGCTTTAATTTTGAAAAATTGGCGGTGGCAGGTGAGTCTATGGAATTATGAGTCGGAAAGCTTCCGAAGTATGAAAGTATTTTAAGCCAAGTTGTGATAAAAGAGTGGTCTGTTACACCGTGCCAAACGTCGCTGGCTTATCACGGGAGCACAACGACAATGCAGGAGCATCTCAAACGAAAACACTCGGGAGTTATTGACGATACACCCACAGAGAATAGGACAACGTAAGTAACTGTTATATGATTATTAATGAAACGGCGTGCTAGTCAGTACTGTTTTATTAACTCTTTTGAGAAGTACAATGACTCTGTCTTTGGATGTTAAAGGCTATCAGTGTTTGCTCGTGATTCCGCCACGGAATCAACACTGGACGCAACAAATAGATTTTTCATGATTCCCATTTACATTTTTATTTTACTATTTTAAACGGCTCAATTCATTGTTGCGAGTGTTCAGCGCGTCTCTCTCTCTCTCTCTCTCTCTCTCTCTCTCTCTCTCTCTCTCTCTCTCTCTCTCTCTCTCTCTCTCTCTCTCTCTCTCTCTCTCTCTCTCTCTCTCTCTCTCTCTCTCTATCACTCATGTTGCTTGCAGCGCCTCGACCGCGCGCGCCTCTCTCTTACGTGACAGTGAAAAGGTGGCAGTGTTTTTAATGAACTTTCTTTTTTGCGTAAACGTCAACATTCACAGATGTCTCTGACAAAGACGACTGATCGAATTAACATGACTTGAAGAAAGATTAGCAGTAGTGTGAGTCTGTGTGCGAGCTTCCTCCCTCCCTATGATGCTGTATGACGTGTTCTGTAGTCTATGTAACAACAACAGTGTATTCTCTTATATTTCTTAATTTGCACCGAATTGTCTTCGCTATATCACTCGCATTTAAAATCAAGAAATGGCTCAAAACACAACAACAATTATGAGAAGAGCAACAGCAGTAAAGCTACAATGTAAATGTATGGTGATTTTTGCATATCTAAATCAGGATTTTAGCAGCAGTTAAAGGAACAGCTGGTTGGATAAAAAACAAGGTGATGGGTCATGTTTAGTCACTATTTTATAGGCTACAACAGAACAGATAATATGTAAAATAGCATTCAGTTGTGTTAAAATGCAATATAAGATCAAAGAGTAGAAGTGAAACATTTCATATTTCTGTTAAGCATCTACTTTGCACTGGAAGTTTTTATTATTATTTATATTGTTTACATTGTAATTTTTTATTTGGTAACATTTAAGTTATTCATATTGTTTATGACACCGGTGGGTTCAAAATAAAATGGACACAATGAAATAACAAACACTTGAGTTTTTTTTAATTAGTCGTTTAGAATAGTCGACTATTCGAAAAATTAGTCGAAAGATTAGTCGTTAGAAAATTAGTCGTTAGTGGCAGCACTAATAGGAAAAACGTTGATGTGTTTGGTCACTTCTAATTTTATCTCTAAATGGTACAATTGAATGAATGGGGCTAAGCTAAATGCTATCGAAGCGTCGCAGCGCGCTCCAGCGCTTACGTGCACGCACACGCACACAGATGATAGAGGGATCTATCAACAATTCTTAGTTAAGGTAATAACATATTTTAATATTGAAAATGAGTAGACTATTCCTTTAATAATATCAGAGTAATCATTTGGATTTTGTAAGAAAAATATCCCTATGTAAAATATTTATGTAAAATATGTATGTATGCACATTATGCATAGCGTACAATGCGTAAGATCCGGTGGAAATAGACTCTCATGCATTCCAGTTGTTTTAGCTAGGTTTATGCACTATTTTAGGCTTGAAAGTTGTGGACCCTGTTTTCTACCGCTATAAAGCTTGGAAGAGCCAGGACATTTACTAAAATAACTCAAATTGTGTTCATTAAAAGATGATGAAGTTTGATTAATAAAATTAGTAAAACTAAAATAACAGCCTCATGCAAGGCACTCTGGGAACCATGAATCATCATCAACCTTTACTGTTTTTTGCTTCAGATTTTGTTTCCAAAAATGCTTTGCTTGATGCTGTTATTTTAACTTTACTCTGTAAAGACAAAGACTTGTAAATGTTTAATGTTCATTTAACTTTGAATGAAATGTTGCCAGTAAATAACATAAATTTAAATCTAAGGTTCAGTTACCGGCAACCAGCTGCAAGTGATGATGATGATGAAAAAACAGTAAATCACTAAAATAGACTTTGTATGGGTGACGTATACACTATGGGTTTTCATAACTAAGAGGGTTTGGCCCCTGGCCCATTTAGAACGCAAATGCACTCATTACTGGGCAGACTGACAGTTTGATGAAGCCAAGGGCAGAAAGAGAGATAAGAGTAGGCAATACAAACTGTTGAGGTCTGCCAGATCAGTCTAGACAAACATGACGGCTTCCATTAAAGCATAGAATCAGCATAGACAGGACAATAGTGAGCAAGATGGAACTCACATGAGACATCCAGTATGTTTCAGCAATGACTCGCATACATACATTATGAAACAGCAGGGCGGACTCTGGCATGAATGCTCTCGCGTCAGCACTCTCAGAAGAGCCTGGGGTGTGAAGATAGGCAGAGTACTAAACACGCCCGCTCACCCGCACATGGCCATTCCCGTGCTCTTTTATTTCTCAGAGGCGGTCGCAAACCGATTAGCCCTGCCATCTCCACCGAGACTGGCTCCTTATTAACCAAGCAGTGTTTCGATCAATAGAGGAGCATAAACCAGAGAAAAGGCTCTGAGCCGGATTTCAAACAACCGCACGGACTTGCTACGCACCGAGCTATCCAGAGACTACATTAAAGCACACGGGAGGACATCTCACTTGCTCGATCGGCTAATTGCTTCCAGCTCCACTTTGATGGGAACATACTTGAAGAAAGTGGAGGTAATTGATTTGTGTTCTCCATCTTTCGTTCGGGGGCCTTCAGGACACTTTTTCTCTGTCATTATCCTGTCCCAGGATTTGAAAAGTTGTGAGCAGTCGTACTTTTCACTTCTAATCTGCGTTCTTTTTCAAAAGTTTTATGTTTTTGTTTCTTGCTTTCGGAGAATTAATGTAATCACCACGTCAGGAACACATACAGTTTTGTCACTGAGTATTGAGACTGTTAGATTTGGCAGATGTTTTTTTTTTTTGCGTGGCCGCAAGTCTCGAAACATTTCTCGAAATTTTGCTTCTCGCACCTGTCACCCCAGTCAGATTTTATGGCTTGCATTGACTTCATACATTGTACTGTATGTGGTATTTGAAATATGAATACACTGAAAAAAATGATTCAATTCAATTTACTCAATTTTTTTAAGGTAATTGGTTGCAATCAATTTATTTAAGCCACATTTCAACAAAAGTTTTTTATTTTATTTTATTTTTATTTTACTATTTTTTTGTTTTTGTTTAAATGTAGCTTAAATAAATTAATTGCAACCACTTACTTTAAAAAATTGAGTAAATTGAATGAATCATTTTTTTCAGTGTATGAGATGTGACTGTGCAGTCTGAATTTTATGAAAATGCACTACTGGTGCAAAGTTTAGCATCACTTGTTTCTTATGACCTCAAAAACCTTTTGGATCTTAAGGCGTATAATTAGTTTTGAAGACAAAAGTATATTTGTGCCAACATATTATTTGAATCACAAGATTAAAATATTATTTAACAATAAAAAGTTTTTCAAATGGATGACTTAGTCCAACCAATTAAGAAAATCATCCATTAAGAACCAAGCACAGATGGGAAATTACTATATTATTTAACATTTAAAGGGAAATAGTGTTACTTTAAAGATGGGAAAATATAACGTAGTTTTGAATTATTTTGGATTTGGGGCATAACTCTCTTACACTGTAAAAAATACTTTGCTGCCTTAAATTTTATTTATTATCAACTTGGATTTACAAGTAATTTCAACTTACTATTATTTATCTTGACTAGAAATGAGTTGTTATAACTACAGGTGAGTTGTTATAACTTATAAAATTAAGTTGACTTTTCTTATATTTTGTGGCATCTCATCTCTGTTGACATGACCTGTAAATCTGAGTTGATTGAACAAAACATTTTAAGGCAGCAAAGTATTTTTTACAGTGTAGTTTCATAGTTTTTGTCTATAGTTTTGGGAAAATAATAATAAATAATAATAAGATAATAAAGTGACCTTTAAATAATTTTTGGTACACTTCACTGAAAAAAATGATTTATTCAATTTACTTTCAAATTTTTTTAAGGTAAGTGGTTGCAATCCATTTATTTAAGCTATACATTTAAACAAAAGTTTTTTATTTCATTTTATTTTACTATTTTTTAGTAAATTGAATGAATAATTTTTTTTCAGTGTATCAGAAAAATTGTCAAGAAATGTTCCCTAACTGTAATTGGGGCAGTTCCCTTTCAAAAAGTACGCATTTGCACCTAAAGTGTTCATATTAATACCTCATAGACACATATTCATTCCAAAATGTACACATATATGTACCTATAATACATATTAAAGTCTACGTAAAGCGATATTAAACATGTTCTGTATGTTACACCACAGAAAAATGTGTTATTAACTGCACAACAAAATTTGAATGATAAAAAATTTAAATAAATAATAAGTTAAATAAAGCAGGATTCTCTGCTCTCAAACGCTGGGGGCGTGTCCTCTCTCCGTGAATCCATGCCCACTTGCTGGAAAGCTGACGATGTCATGATACCATCTCTCACAACTTTCAAATACGTCTACATCCTGAATGAATGCTCGCGATTGTGTTAGGGGCGGGGGCCATGCTCAGTGGCTCCAGTGCGTCACCGAGCCATGATTTTAGACATTCCTGAAATGAGTAATGGAGAAAAACTTTTAGGTCTAACTCTGCAATTCAATACTAGTTCACAAACATTTGTAATCTGTTTAGAAACAGTGAAAGCTTGAGACCATTTTTTTGGCCATCATTTTCCAACGTAGTGCATAGAAAGAGGGATCCTTTTCATTCTGTGAATCTGTGCACCTTTTGTTCAATATAATTTTTTCTTAGCACAGACTATAAGCAAGTATTGCTGTTTCTTCGCTAATAGCTCAGGGGAAGAATGACCTCAGTTTTTTTAGCCTTTCCCTTTATTCTTTTTCTGTCATGTACTCGCAAGCATCTCTAGCACACACGATGGAGCAAAGGTCCTGTGTTGATTACATTAGATCATAAAAAGAGCAGATCAGGACGGCCTGTCCTATCATACAGCCTCAATCAACTAACTTGACATTGAATGCATTTGACACCCTTCCAGGCACCACTGCAGTGGTGCTCGACATCTATTGCCTTTTCCATTAGGACAAAATATGACCCTGTACTGACTTCATGGGCTAGCCTATAATGTGTTCTTACTGAGCTTGTCAGTAAAATTAATATATTTATTTGCCAAAAAAGCTAGCAGTCGCTTCTGAAAAAACGACATAATATGCCTGCAGTATGTGTACTGATTAATTTATGTGTGCGAGACACCAAAGTGTAAATTTATGCAATAGTACTTGTTCTCTCTTACACACAGAAAAAAAACAGTTTTTTCAGTTGCGCCATGTAATTTTATTATATTATTTAATGATTTTTAATTAGCTATTTTAAGAATAAGATCAAGTGTCATTATCATTATATTCCCATTAACAGTTTTATTAATACAAATGTTTTGCTTAAAAATTATACAGCGTTTCACTTGTTGAGCTTCAATACTAACAAAATATTATTAGATATTTCCAATTAGTTTTAAGTAAATAACGCAGAAAAGGATAAATCATGTCAAAATAAATAAATCCTTTTACGGCAGCATTTAAATAGTTTTTTAACACTGTTTTAATTGTGAATGCCCTAGACCAGTGGTCTCCAACCTTTTTGTGAAGAAGGGCTACCACAATGGATAAAACAATCTGGAGGGCTACTTTTTTATATAGTATACTCAAACCTATCATTGTTTAAAATGTTAACATACATAATATAAGCCAAGTTTATATAAAAATATGAAGAGTTTCGTTGCAAAACGAGATAAATCCATTTTTCAACATTTTTGTCAAAACATGTTTATTATTATGTTATCATGTTATTATTTTGTTTTATGGTGCTACTTAGCTGTATTTTTTAAGTTATGAAGGTTTAAATCAGAACAAACCAACTGCAGTTGCATTGAAATTAATTGGAATGCACAACCAAAAAACGAGATTTCTGAAGAATTAAAAAAACGGTGGTTATCTCGTTTTGCAACGAAACTCTTCATATGTAAAAAAAAAAAAAATAGGAATGCACCGATATGGAAATTTTGGCCGATAACCGATAACTCTTTATATTTGGGGCCCGATAACCGATATATAGGCCAATAAATATTCATATTAATTTCACAATGAAAAACTCCCAGACCGCGGACATCTTGTCTTTGCGCTAGACTAGCATACTCTTCTTAAGCCCGCAACATGTGTCATCTTCGTGCTATGTCACAGAAAGCACCAATCAAAACTCCACATGGCCAGCAATGAGCAAGTGAAGTGGTTCAACAAACCAAAATAATCCATCATTTATCGGCTTTCATTTATCGGCCTAATTTTGTTATCAGACCGATAACCGATAATATTAAAAATAAGCAGTTATCGGTCGATAACGATATGTCGGCCGGTATATCGTGCATCCCTAAAAAAATATATATATATTTATTAAAATTGAGGCTAAAGAATATGCATTGGCGGGCACCTCATAGACCATGTTGGAGACCACTACCCTAGACCTTACTAAACATCCATCCAGCATTCATCTACTGCTGTCAAAGATGGAGATAGATCTTTTTGATCGCCTATACCTAGTCCGTAAAACACTCACCTACGTCTACTCAACTTTTCATAAAAAGCTAAATCAAAATTTTCCCCAACCTCACGCCGCACTTTTGGCCCACTAAGATTCATCATGTCTATAACAGCTCTTGAACTCTAAAAGACTGAACTGATTCAGAAGCAGATTCATTTAACAGGATTCTGCTTGCTCTCTTTTACTGGCAATCTATCAGATGTGATGTTACAATTAAATGAAAAGGGCTGTGCTATTACTTTTCTAAATGATTGGATATTTGCCTGGTGAGAGGAAAGCGTCGAAGGAGAGCCCTGAAATCATACAAGTATCTAGGGAACAGAATATCATAAACCCTTTGGAGACAGGGTCTCTTTTGACTTGGATCAATACCCACACTTAAAAAACAACTTCTGGACATCGGGTGCACATAATTAAATTAGGTTTTCTTAAAATGAAATTAACATAAATTAAAATGAATGTCATTTAAGGAAAACTTGATTCAATCATGTTGAACTGGTGTACATAATTAAATTACGTAGATCTAACTTTTTTTTTTTAGAAAAATAATTTTAAGAAAACTTAATTCAACCACGTGCAACCGGAGATTTTTGTCAGTGCAGTCACTACACTGTGAGAAACAAATAGTCACAAAATGGTCCCAATCTGTCACTGGGGCGGTATCCTAAAATGTACTATTAAGGTACAGATATGTACACTCTGCTCAATCCGGGGTTACCAATTGGAACTACTTTTTCTGGAAAAATGCATAGCATCTAGCCACTTTTTTGATACACCTTAGCTTTTATTTATTTATTATAGAAAATATAACCAGTACTGTCCCGCAAGCATGAAGTGTGACTTAACCAAGAAAGTAATATAGTGAAAATCTCTTTAAAGGTGCATTGTGTTACTTTTAGAAGGATTTCTTGACATAAATGCAATAAAATATACATAACTATTTTATCAGTGGTGGGTAAAGACCTTACTTAATACTGTAATATTGTTTTTATTACCTTAGAATGAGCCGTTTTTATCCACATACACTACGGGTCCCCTTACACGGAAGTCGCCGTTTCACGCCACCATGTTTCGACAGAAGCCCAAAACGGACAATCTGTTCTATAGAGCACGTTTTGTCACTACGTTGACTTTGGTGATGACATGTTTGTCCTGTGGCAGCTACTGTACCGTAGCTTTTCTATGCGTTTCGAAAGAGAGGGGTGAGCTGTGGACTGAGCCGTTGGTTGCAATTCAGAATTTCACTGCTAGATGCTGCTAAATATCTACACAGTGGATCTTTAATGAATGTGTATGGTGATTTTGTCAGATGAAAATCAAATTTTTAAGTGGAAGTGACTGCGGAGTATTACAGTGGCATGTTTAGGCACTATTTTATCTATATGCACATGAGAATAGCTTTATGGGTATTCAAAGTTCCAATGCTAGTTCTTATGAAAATGCGATGCAATGATGTCACAACTATGCTAAGTAGCACATTATGTCATTCAGCGCAAAATAATGTGGAAAACACTCTACCAACCACCCAGAACAACGTAACTTTGTAGCAACCTACTAAAATCCATTAGAACCACCTAGCAACATCCCACAACATTCAAGTGTCTTGGCAGTGTGTTTTGCATGTGCATGTACTACTAAATCTAAATTTTTATAGTATTACATTTTATTGAACTACAGAGAGTTTGGACTGTATTGGGTATGGTGGGTTGCTAGGGCTTGATTTCCATTTTTATTTGGGTGTTTCATGCAATATTATAATGATATGCGCATCAAATGCAGATAAGAGTTTAAATTGCTACGAAGTTGCTCAAGTATTCACTGTAGTTCATTTCAAATACACACACGCTTACACACACACACTCAACTAGGGAGACAACACCAGATTGCCTTAACAGGTGTTGCCTGACTAATTTGACACTTATTGAATATAAAACTGATGAAAGAGACAAACCAAAGCTTTCCCCTCCTAATTGCCCTCCCACCCCCTGTTTGAACAGCCCCACTTTTTTGCATAATTGTTTTTATGCACACACAAACACACACACACACACTTGGAGAGCATGGTGCAGGTGACCTTTTCGCTGATGATCAGAGATAGCCTCCGGCCACACCTTTTATATGTACTTCACTCTGGGCGCATTTAAACATAAAACTCGCACAAACAATGTCAGGCCAACACGTTAGTATCTTACTTTTTTAGGGGGGCTGATTTGCAGACTTGCAAGTTTCTCACCAATGTTATGTTCACACTTTAGCCACAACCTCAACAGTCTCACTGTGCATGTGGGAGCCTTTGTTCACAGCTTCATTTTCAAAGAAACGGTTCATCCGAAAATGAATACACTCTCGTTATTTACTCACCCCAGGTCAAAGCTACAAGACTTTCTTCTGCAGAACACAAAAGGAAACATTTTGAAGACTTTTTCCTCTTGCTGTTTTCCTTGCAATTACAATAAACACAGCCTGAAGCTTGCTGTTTGCAAATACTACAAATATAAAACCAATGTAAAAGTTATTGTTAAAGTGGTCCATTAAGTTCCAACTATAGCCATTTTCACACAAACATTACGGAAAATACACGGAAGACGCATCCGGGATTTGTCCAGGATCGTTCGGTTTTTGGTTCATTCACACCGCCAATGATTTTCCGGAATCATGCATTCATACAAATGCCGTAAAGAGTCCTGCATTTGGTAGGTCTTCTCCGCAGCATCTGAACTTTGCTTATTATCCGTTATTTCTCTATTTCCGTATAGTGACAAGCTCCCTGATCTCCGCTTTAGTACAGTTTGCAGACATTTCTCGTTGTGTGTATGCATGTAAATCCTTGGTTTTAAATAGCTAAACCATAACTTCTGGTTGCAATGACAAAAATGACATGCACGTCATCCCTACGGCCCTTACGAAACAAAAATATATTGCAGTATATTGGAAAATATCATGTAATATATTAGGCAACATATTCCCATATATGGGATTTAATATTTATATTTTCCAATATATTGAAATATATGCATGAAACATACATGTATATATGATACAAAATATATTGCAATCAAGAACAAAAAGGGCACTATATTTTTTACATGTAATAGTTTGTCTTTATATGCTTTGATATATTGCAATATATGCATAGACCATACATGTATATATGAGACAAAATATATTGCATTCAAGAACAAAAAAGGCACTATATTTTTAACATGTAATAGTTTGTCTTTATATGCTTTGATATATTGCTATATATGCATAAACCACACATGTATATATGAGACAAAATATATTGCAATCAAGAACAAAAAGGGCACTGTATTTTTTACATGTAATAGTTTGTCTTTATATGCTTTGATATATTGCAATATATGCATGAAACATACATTTATATATGATACAAAATATATTGCAATCAAGAACAAAAAGGGCACTATATTTTATATATATATATATATATACATATATATATATACATACATATATATATATATATATATATATATATATATATATATATATATATATATATATATATATATATATATATATATATATATATATATATATATATATATATATATATATATATATATAAATATATATATATATATATAAAATGCTCGAGTAGGAAGCTGAGATTCAGGCGCGAAGAGAGGACAGGATGCGTAACAGACACCAGCAACAAGGAGGCTGATAGATAGGTCCTGACCTATGATCCTGACCCACACTCCTAATCAGTAGGTGGCGGTAATGCCACTAAAAGTTGTTTGCCAACTGCCAGTAAAACTCAAGAAGAAGAAGAAGAAGAAGGCTGATGTCAGCAGGCTCCAAGGAAACTTCAAGTTTTAAAAGGTATATAAGTTTTCACAGCTGGTGCTTTTCAGTTTTTATTGCATCTCTGAGAGATTTTTGTGAACAACTTGTTGTTCTGCTCCACAGATGCTGTTTTAAAACAGTTTCCTATAAGGCCAAGGAAGCTGATGTCAGAAAATCTATCAACACTAGAATCTGCGAGCTAATGGCATTAAGACACCAGGTGAAGAGCAAAAGCATGGGTATGTAAGTGGTTTACATCAGTGAAGAACCAAGGTGGACTCCTAACCAGGATAATGGACTGTTCTTTTGGAAATTATTATTTTTTTTTTTGCTTTTTCACGGTTCCCAAAACTTCTTGAAAGTTTGTTTATTATTTATTTGTTCATTATTGTCTGTGCATTTTGTTTATTGATATTGTCTTTATATTGTATAATGGCACTGCTGAAATTTTGAAATGGACATTGGTAATTTAAGTTGCTTTAATTTATATTTTGTATATTTTTTGTTTAATGGCACTCTTTTAAAAGGTAATTTATGTAAATGCAATGCAACACATTTATGTAATGTAATGTAAAGCCAATCACATTTCCTTTGACTGACCATATGCAAAACCTCTTGTGGTTTTAATAGGCCTATAGAGCTCTGTACCTCAAATTGGGTTTAGTATCTGTGCCTGATTAAAAGAAAATAAAGGTGGCTTTTGATAGATTACCCATCAGTCTGTGTTAATATGTGGTGTAAATGTTTGTATATTGCAGGTTGCATATTTAAGTATTTATATATTTTAGATGTTTCATGTACATATACTGTATATATCCCAAATATATTCATACATTGTATGTGCATGTTCTCATATATGTACACATATTGTGCATACATTTACAATAAATATGTACATATATTTCCATCTAATTTCAAATATATGCAAAATGTATTCCACAATATATCAAACACATATCTACATAAATATTTCCATATAGTTTCAAATATAGTATACATATATTTCATGTATATTTCCATATAATTTTACATATATTTGAAATATATTCTACCATATAGTAAATATACATGTGACACTATATCTGTACATATATTGTTAATACATGTTCCCATATATGCACATATATTTCACATATTTTCCATCTAATTTTACATATATGTAAAATGTATTCCACAAGATATCGAACACATATCTACATATATATTTCCATATAGTTGTACATATATTTGAAATATATTTTACCATATAGTAAACATACATGTGACACTATATCTGTACATATATTTTTAATACATATTCCAATATATGCACATATATTTCCCATCTTATTTTACATATATTTAAAATGTATTCCACAATATATCGAACACATATCTAGATATATTTCATGTATATTTCCATATAATTTTACATATATTTGAAATATATTCTACCATATAGTAAACATATATGTGAAACTATATCTCTACATATATTGTTAATACATTTTCGCATATAAATCAAAATACAATATTGCAGATATTTATAAATATAATATTGCATATATTTTTAAATATATAAACACATATATTATATCCATGTACAATATATTGAAAGTGGCAATAATTTGTATATTTTGCAATATACTGCAATATATTACACATATATAGAATATATGTACCATCAATATATTATTCCATGTATTGCCAATGTATAATATATTGGAAAATGAAAAGTAAAATAATATATTGCAATATATTACAATATATTTCAAGTAATATATTGGTAAATATATTTTCCTTTCGTAAGGGGGCACACCCCTTACAGCATTGTTTCTGTGTCTTGTTCACACACAACACTTTTTCGGGTATCTTTCTGCAATGTTACTAAGTCCTCTTTCCGGGAGCGATCCCAAAACATTTATGGGACGTGTTCGTGTCTCCCAATTCTATAGATATTTTTCTGGGACCAAAGTGCTGTGTGAATGATGTTTATGTGTGCTGTATACTACATCAGTATATCACTGAAGCCATACAGACCAAACTTAATTTTTATTAACTGAATATTTGAACTTGACCTATTCTACACCTTTGTCTGGCGTCATGAAAATGTTCAATGTCGAATGAATAAATCATTTTTCAGTTGAGTTGCGTCAAGCATTTGATTGATCACTTAACCGGTCTGAGTGATTCGTTCACAAATGGACTGATTTGGTTCTTGCTGACTCAGAGGTTCATTTTTCAGATGTTGACATCTTTTTGAATGAGAACATTGTGAATAAGTATGATGTATATTTAGGTTTGTTTTTTAGTCTTTAGCATTGTGACAGGAGGGTGTGTAAATGACCGAACTTGCTAAAAATGTAGAATGGGAGGTATATTTTTAGAAATATGACCATGGACACATACTCTATTTCTAGCATGTTCTCTCCATTGAACATATACACAAGCATATGGGACAAATTAACATATGGTAATACGTGTACATTGACTTCTTATCATTAAAAGTTGTCATAACAACACAAATGAAAGGCAGATGAGAGGTAGAAAGGTACAGCAAGTAGGTGTACAAATATCTGGAGGGTCTTCATAATGTGCCTGAAAAGCATGCCAGGCAAGACACAGTGCCAACTGGCCATTAACTTGTTTCAGTTCATTATGTTGCCCCATCCCTAGACCTTAAAGACACCTAATGCTTGCACATAGGAAGACAGGTCACCCCAAAGGAGTGACCTAATGTTAAATTTATGGTAGCAGTAAACTCATCAGGTCCACCACATCATGCCCTGCCAGCGGTGTGCCATGTCTGTGCCACCTGCTTCTGTGACTCTAGACATGGGTCGGCATACGGCCAGAGGGCTGATGATATGTGGACAACAGGGACTTTTTGGTTTAATTGAAATCATACTGACATTTTAAATCCTCATAAGAAAGATAAAACAAGTTTTTGTTTTTATGCAAAACCCAAATTTGCTTTTTGGGTTATTTATCGCATTTTGAGACTGAAATGTTTTCTAAAGGGGGTTAAATCGCACTCATTTGAATTGAGGAAGAGGCTCAGGTCATAAGCCACCAGTAAGAAACATACTGCAGCAATGCATTAAACCCACTTTTAACACCTTAGCAACCACAAACTGTACCCTGGAATCTACCTTTCGTCCCTTGGTGTTAGTTTTAGTTCCATTATGAAGATGAAATCTCCATATGGGACTAGCATGAGGTTCTTATGTAATGAATTCATTGGTAATTTAATCATCTTTTGTCGCAGCTTCGGTTACATATTGAACACCAATAGATATGCGCATGGACTAATTTAGCAAGAAATCTTTATCCATAAACATTAGACTCTGCCTTCTAAGCAGATGGTTTAAGCTTCCGGTGGAGAAACAGTGCTTGCAGAAGCCCTGCCTATATGTAAAATTTATTTTTAGCCAACGTTTTTCTGTAATTGATAAGCATGTATTTCTTTAAAGAAAGTAAAGCGATTTTAGCATTGTAGTTGGAATTTACCCAGGGGCACACGTTTGACTCGTTATGTAAGAGTTCCAGAGAGTTCTGCCCAAAAAATGCAGAAGAGCAAAAACTGATGGGCATGGTTGATATTTTACAGGTACTGTAATTGAGTGCTGGAGGTTATTTATTTTTCTGAATCAATAGAGGCAAAGATTGTCATAAAACACTCCACCCAAACTTGTTTCGTCAAACACTTTATAAAATTGCGTATTTTTATATTGTTTTCTCAACTTTGACAAATTGGTTAGTACCTTAATAACTTGCTTTATGTAAAAATGACGTGCTCAGCTGCAGCTAATATAGACGGTTTCATCGGACGCCCGTGGGTTGTCGTGGTTACGTTTCTGGTCGGAACTTTACTTCCAGTTTCTGTTTGTTTAATGGTCTGGCTACTGGCTATACTTATTATATTATGTGTATTATAGTACACATTTTACACAGTGACGTTAGCTCAGTGCGCTTTAGCTATGAAATATGAACTAAGGTAATCTACTTGTTTTTTATTTTGCTTGTTATCAAAAATAAACTACTCTAAAAGGACTTTGTTGTTATTGATTCTTAGCAAAGTTTACCGGAAGTTACGTGTGTTCCACGAAAGCCGTTTGTTTATGTTGTTACTGCTGAAAACGTCTATAAGCGCAATAGCTCTTGCTCTCCACGTGTTTTCTTCTATGTAAATAAGACTAAGCGTGTAAAAATAAGGTGTGTTTTCCCCTCGCTGTTTGGTCTGAACCTATTCATCACTGTAAGGCAAAAATATAGTAAACACAAAATCCATGGAGGATTTAAAATGCTGTATGTAAAGTGGAGGAGTCAGTTCACATCAGAAAGAAAATTTTGTCATTAATTATTTACCTTCATGTCATTCCACGCCCATAGTGGGGCATGCACACCAAATGCAAATTCAACGATTTGTGCAAGTAGATTACATACAAAGTCAATCCAAAGATGCGAACTTGCGTGGGGCTATGCAAATGACAGGAATTTGGCGACACGATTGCCGTGAAAACGCGCTATTCGCATCGAACGTGTCTTTGCGCAAGTAGAAAATATTCAACTCAAGCTAAATAAATTAGCATGACATGAAGTTAAATCCCGCGAGTAATCTAGAGCAAGGAACGCGATGTTTGGTGTGTTCACTTTCGCTCATTTTCGGAAAACAATATAAGATATTTTTTATTAAATCAGAGCTTTTCGGCTTTAATTGCGTATGAATTTCCGTGTGGGCGTGCGCATTTTACTTTCACTTCTGAAATCTTAGACAATTTTTGAATGAGGTGCTTCTGTTAAATTGCCTATGAATGCATGTATAGCCGTGAGCGGCAATGCACTTGTTTGAATGAAGTGACCCAGAGCGCGTTGGTACTTCGACAAATAGAAGTTGTCTGTAAGGAAGCACGCCCGTCCCAAGCTGAGCATCAGGACAACTGGCACTGTTCTTTTTTAAAAAGGATGCCTAAATCTGCCTCTCGCAACAAGCCTAGTGAGTAATTAATGACAACATTTTCATTTAAAGGTGAGCTAACTATATTATATCAGGTGGTGTACTGGGTGGGATAGTAGAGTTTTTTTTGTTATACTTTTGATGTATCAGTTTAAATTGTTTTGGGCAAAACAAAGTTTACCTAAAACTTGTATTTATTAACTTAAGCTGATGTTAAAAAAAAATTCTATATAAAAATGTAATGTATTTTTTAAAATGTAACTTTCATGCCCTGTAACTTTATTCACCTCTTATTGGTTTTATAACAAGTGAACTGCAGGTTTGTGAATGACTCACTTTAAATCAGGATGTTCTAGGCATTAGCAAAGCTGTCCTCTTTATTTTTTTTCTTAAGAAAAAATGTCCCTTTATTCTTAAGGAGTGCCTAAAAAAGTTTCTCATTTCTGAAGTTGAAATCTCAAGCTCTTGTATTTAAAAGCATGGCTTTAATTTAAATACACTGGATTCTTAATTCAAGCTTAATGTGCAACTTTAGACTCGTGTGAACAGCACACCAGCCAACTATTTTGTCACCTTTCATGTTTTTTTGTGTCACGACCTAATTAACCCGCTTCCATTTAAGCCCCATGGGGAAATTTTTGCTAGATACTGAACACATTGACAGTTTACATGCATACATGCCAAACCTAACAAATGCTTACAAGACATGAAGAAATACAAGACATGCTTGTATGTCATAATCAATTATTAATCTATTTCTTCCTCGCTCTTGATAATTACAACATACTGTAAGGTGCCTCCCAAATTGCATACACTGAAAAATTATTAATTCAATTTACTCACATTTTTTATGGCAAATGGTTGCAATAAATGTATTTAAGCTATATTTAAAACAAAAGTTTTTTATTTTATTTTTCTATTTTTTTTTTTTTGCTTGAATGTAGCTTAAATAAATGGATTGCAACCACTTACCTTTAAAAAATTAGTGTACTCAGTGTACTTATTTATTATTCTATGTAATTTTTAAGAGTAAATAGTGCAAGACTGCCACTATCGTTTATTTTGAATCGAGTATCTAATGTTTTTGTTAAAGACGAGTACTTAAAATTCACAATAAAAACACTTTAGTGAACAATAAAATGCTAAAGACAGGGCGGTACAGTGCAATATTTATGTCTCACATAATAAGGGAAAATCAGTCTATGAATTAATTGATAATGAATTAATGAACCGTGTGACTGAGACTTGACAGCATCCTGTCATGCTGGATGCGTTTGTAGCGTGCATACTTGTGTCCCAAGTTTGTGTCAAATTATTAAGAAGCATTACATCTTTAAGTAACTTTTTGTCATATCGATATAGTATGAGTAAACGATAGCGCTTTACCGTATCAGTTGATCTGAAGGATGAGACACACACTTTAGGTTCAGTCACTCAGCGAGCGCAGGAGAGATAATGATTGACAGCTTGATGGAACAATGTACTCTCACACATATAACATACAGACGTAAAACATGCCCTGTCTATATTGTTGTATTATAAATCACTTCAGTTGGCTTTGGTGTACTGTTTTTGGATAATAATTTTCTTATCAGTCTTCGTAGGACCCATTATTTGCGTCGCCTGCTGTACACTCCCACCGCGCCTGTCAGCAGGACCTAGCGGAGATGCTTCTGACTTATTAAAATGAATATGGAACCAGAACAATATTAATTTATTTAAAAAATATGACACGTTGATGTAGATTAAACTATTCAACAAAATATCAAATTAATCAATATTAATGATTCATTTTCATTGACTTGCAATGTGTTATGTGATTGACCCTCGTCTGGGAAACTCCTTTATACTTAAAACTTGTTAGGTGTTCCATTTCAGACGACACAACTATAATGTTTTTACTTTGTTGAGCTTCACATAAACATCGCAAAGTCAAAGGTTAAGTCCTCTAGGAACACAAGAACTGACTAAATATATACCCTGCAACAATGTAAAAATGTACTTGAATGGAGAGCACAAAGTTCCCACATGACATCAGATCTGCACTGGTGTTAATGCAAAATAATGCGTAAGAGGGAGTGGTCCATAGACATAAAGTGCTCCCACAATGCACCTGTATTGTTTAAAGGAATTCAACTGATATGAAGTGCATCACAATGGGAAAGGACGTCAATGAGTCTTTGATGTTTAAGTGGAGAAAAAAATTAAGAATGTTTTTTTTTATCTGGTTTAATCTTTTTTTAAAAGGATCTTGGCGAATGTCAATACACATTTTAATACAACAAAAAAGTAAGATCAGACATTAACCTTGGCTTCGGGCAGAAATGTCCTGGATATTTACAAAAATCATGTGGTGAGTTTGTCAGTTTTTATCTGTCATGTAATATGTCAGTGTATTTTATTTTTGCCTATGGGTTTAGGTGGCAAAGTGACCATTTTGAAGTTAATCAATTGACATAAATTGAAAACATGCTGTGTGTTATGAGACAAACTTGCCCTCATTAAGGTAACAAAATGTTTATGAAAATGTATTCCAGAGGGCAATAATTAAAAATCATAGAAAATTTAACATATAAGGGCAAAGAAGGGTACACATAGCCTTGGGGTAGTGACAGAGGGTCAACTCCAAAAGCATGAATTGTTTGAATCGAATCTACTTTTCTTGTTGTTCAACTTTAAAAACCGATTATCTTGTTTAACAACTGTATATATTTTTAAACATGACAGTTTTATTTGGCTCAGAAGTGAATGAGCATTCTGGGAACCAATTACATACCTTACACTCTAAAGTATTTGGTTCTCAGAATGCCCACTTATAAAAACCAATGGGTGCGTCACTCAGGTTACTCCTGTAGAGCTTCATACATCTACAATCGAAAGAGAGATGATGCAAGTTCATACAAGAGAGAGAGAGGGAGAGAGATCAGACCTTTTAAGACAAAACGTGTGACACTTTATATTTTAGTATTAAAGGACATCACTGCATGGAGTAGAGGTTGGAAAAGTAGTGAACACTGCTGGCTGGCGATTTTTCTGTCAAGGAAAGGAAGCAAAACATGCAAAACAGCTTTTGACATTCATAACACTTTTATTCAAATATGCATGTGTATATATATACAGATGACAGAGGTAGATTGCTGTTGGCTTATATTGAAAGTTTCTCCGTGACTGTTTCCAAGCAAGAGAGATATGGTGAGTCTGTTGTTATGAATCATTGTTATAATGTTCATTTTAGTTTTATTAATGGTAGCGCTGAAGGTTTAGTGTCGATGAAGTGGTGAGCTTTACTGATGTTCCAGTGGAGGTACCGCGGACAAATCGTTCAGGAAATACTGTTGCAAACTGTGATAGTTTGTCACCATAAAACTGAATCGATAAATATCGATTGTTAAATATTAGTATTTGACATTTTAAGAGTTTGTCATTTCCAGCTGCCCTTAGAAAAAGCATTGCGTTTCAAATTTGTTAGATAGTGCAATTAAATCTTTCATGGTACGTTGAAGATCTGAGGTATGAAAGACTTAATGGTGAAAGTCACTGTTGCATGACTGTATAAATGCCTGCTCAGCTGTATCAAATTTATGGTTTCACTTAGTGTTTTATAGTTTCAAAATGAAGAACAGCTTGATAGTAGTTCTGGGTATTGCAGTAACCTCACAACACGTATTATGGCTTTAAACAAGGCTAACTAGTTGACGGTTTTGGAGGGTGTAAACTTTTACATATACTATACTTTTACATATACTATACGTATATATGAATTATATGTACTGTAGTAGGCAAACCCATGCATTAAAGGAAAACACCACCGGTTTTCAATATTTTACTATGTTTTTACCTCAACTTAGATTAATTAATACATACCTATCTTTTTTCAATGGGTACACTTAATCTTTGTACAACGCGTTGTGAATGTGTTAGCATTTAGCCTAGCCCCACTCATTCCTTAGGATCCAAACAGGGATGAATTTAGAAGCCACCAAACACTTCCATGTTTCCCTATTTAAAGATTGGTTAAAAATTAGAACTATATTGTATTGCGGAAGAGCACTTAGTTGGCAGCACTTCGACCTCAGGCGCAGTTATTTTGACGGAAGTTTAAGCGAAAGAGGGAATAGTCAGGAGTGATGATGTTACTGCCCCCCATGGTTGAAGTGCTGCAAACTAAGTGCTGTTCCGCCATACAATATAGTTCTCATTTTTTATCCGCTTAAAAAATCTTCACGTTTTATTTTGTGCCACCATACTTACTCGTGTAACTACTCATGTAACATTCTGTAGCCTCTTATGGAACGGCTGAAATTCCACAAGGGGGTGTTTTTGTTCCTCAGACATTGCACAATAAATGTGACATCCGAATATATTCATTATATATCGTGAATGAAAAGTGAGATTCGAACGAATGTCCGTTAGTGAACTAATTGTATACACTATTTAAATCGTAATTCGGTCAGAAACGTCAAGATTGTGAGGTGAACAAATCGTTTTGGATTAAAAGGCTTGGATATTCCATTTCCTTGGACTTTTGGGGTTTTATGAACAATTTGTTTTGGACAATTTCACCGAAGCGGATAAAGGGAAGATTTTGAAGTTAAGTAAATATCGTAAATCGGCGCCGCCCGGTTCAGGTAACTAACAACTAGATTACAGTTTTATGACTGCTATAAATCATATTATGCTTTGTGTGTGCGCTTAATGGAATCCCTAAAGTCTAAGCTTTCCAACAATGTGCCGCATGACCGTATATTTTGACGATTTAAAGTTACAATGACGTAATTCAGCACGTGCAAGGGAGGGGGTGTACCGTGTAAAATAGGGTAAACATGGTGAGTTTGGTGGCTTCTAAATTCATCCCTGTTTGGATCCTAAGGAATAAATGGGGCTAGGCTAAATGCTAACACATTCACGACGCGCTGTACAAAGATTAACTGCACATGTTAAAAAAAATATTGATAGGGATGTATTAATTCATCTAAGTTGAGGTAAGAACACAGTAAAATATTAAAAAACAGTGTTTTTTTTCCTTTAAACACCATCTCTCTACCTTGGTAAGAAGCAGGAATAGTGAGATCCAAAACTCGTTCCTAACCTGACCAGGCTGTTGTTCAGCTCATAAATGCAGGCATTAATTATGGATTTATTGCTGTCCTTGTCTGCGTGCTGCTGTGTCACTATGCAGATCTCAATTATTCATGAGCTCTAGGAGCGGGGTACGAAGGCTGCGCTCATGCGGGACGGTGCAGTTTACAGATTATTTCTCTTTCAGCACCAAATCGTCCGGTTCAATTTAATGCAGCATTTTAATGACTCGCTCCCCATTTTCCATTTAAAACTAAGAGTAATGGCAGTCAGTGGTGACATTTCTGTAATGAGGATGTTGAGTGTGTACTTACACTCGCCGCCTCTGATGTGTTTACGTAGGAAACTTGGAACCTTGGCTTCACCCCGGAGTTAATTATAAGTTTAAATAAGTACAATGTCATTGTGGAGAGGCACTTTATTTAGTGATGTAAATAGATGTGTCATTCTGCATTGCACACTTCAGCCCTTCCAGAGAAATTAAAGGCTGCTTTTTATTACAAATTTATCAGTGCTGAATGCAAATATAGTGATTTGACTTAAAGAAGCTATAGGCTACACCTTTATTGCATGCATTTAGTTTTTTATATAATTCTAGGTTGAAGTTTAGCTTTTCGAGGCCCATACTGTCTCTTATCCCTACAATTTATCCTCACCAGGTGTGGAATAGTAATTTATTTGAGTGGTCGGATTTGGGCCAATGAGATTTTACTACGGGTGCAGTCTTATTGCCGTAATGACTGGTTATGGCAGATCTGTTATCACTTTTATGACATGTATGTCATTTTATCACATAGTGCTTGGTTAGGGCACAGCATCTTTAAAGGGCTAATAACTCGTATAAAGTTTTAAAAACCATTGTAAAAATAGTCAATTTCACACTACAACTATTCATTTTCAAATTATTTTTTCCAGCTGATGAACGATAAAACATTGCCAAACGGTCTCTGGCGCGACTTGAATATTGTTCGGCTCTTGCTGATGTCCTTTTTCACAATGTCCAACATTCTCCTCTCGTCTATGAAGAATATTATGTACCCATAATGCTATTTTATCATCCATTGGTGAGGATGCTAATATATTTAATTTTATAGCTATCCTAAAGCATGTAGCTGACCTATGTGATGTTTACGGACCTGTGCATACTCTCAGAGTTGCAAGACAGGTATGGATGTGTAAACATGGGCGGACATATTTTAATAATTCTCATCACTGACATGATTAGCTATACTATTTGTTAAACAACTGACAGCCCTGATATGTGTGTTAGACCCCATTTAATGAATAGGATAGCTGTGTATGCATTAGATTATGAAGATAATGTACATGCTAAGAGGAGTGTGTGTGTGTGCCTATTGTTTATGTCTAATGCCCAGTGTGCATACGCCCCGTTGACTGCAGTAGTGATGTGCATAAATAGCTGCCGGTCCGCTGTGCTCAGACACTAGCAGAAGGTCACTCTATTGATTCGATCCCGCACTGCAGCCTTTGATTACCGGGTCTGACACACCACCGCAATCCATAATGCATTGTATATGCTCCATGCAGAAATCCATAATGGGTCTCTATATTCCGCCCTCATTCATAATGAAGGATAAGCACAGCCTACGTTTCCCTATCTATCAGATACTCCCATCCTTCAGCCCCGTTTTACATGCACAGTGAGCGGCGTGTTATTCCAGCTCCGTAAATGGTTTGCTTTTAAGATATGCCGTGGCTGGTCGTGGGTGTGCAGTGTGTATTAACTCAAGATTGTGATACAAGAGCAGTTCAACTGTGATTGCTCATTTAAGTCAATGAATGTACGTACAAGATCTCGCTCAAGTCGGGTAGAAGTCACAAAACGGGTATGCGTGCACATGTCACAGCTTGTCCTAAATGGCTTTTCAGCGTCGACCCTGAATCTACAGCACCATGGGGAAATTCATTATTTTGAGTGAATTTGTAGTCTGAATTGTATGCGATGAGACAAAAATGCTGGGTATTGTGCACAAGACAAAGATAGTAAACAGACAATGTGCTTTTCGTGTGTTGTTACTGTAGCTCAACTGGTAGATTATGGCACTTGCAACGACATTGTTGGGGTTAGGTTTGGGCAGGGTTTTAAAAAAAAATTGTTAGACGATCCCATTTGACATAATTATATACTTGAAGTACTTGAAAGTAAATATTTCAATAATCTAATAGCAAATTTGCATATTCAACTAGGGCTGGGTAACGATTTAGATGTTCAAGATTGATTTGTTTCGCAAGCTTTCGGTTTCGATTCTCGGTTCAATTTTTGACTCCGATTCTCGGATCAACTCAATAAATATAGATTTAATACAAATACTATATTTATAATAAAGAACAGTGAACATAAGTTTACAAGTGGGCAATTAATAAAAAGAAATTAAGAGCCACAAACCTGTATATTAAACTTTTTTATTTTAGGTACATTTGGGTACATTAAAACAAAACCCATCTCTAATTTTCAAATGCATACAATTATGTTAAATGCAGTACAATTTTGATGCAAGATGAAAAATGTATGATAAAAAAAGTCGCATTCCTTGATCAAACAGGATCAGGTTATATCTTTTTTTATCGATTTGTGGCCTTTGAGAATCGATTTTGAATCGACCACGTTAAAAAAAAACGATGAATCGAAAATCTTTTTTTGTCCAGCCCTGTATTCAACTTCAAAAACATTTATTTTGTATGCATTTTAAAGTTTATATCAGTATTATTTTAAATAGGTATTGTTATAATTACCTGTTTAAGGACTTTTAACTGGTTGCCTAATTTTCTTTATTTGTACATAAAACTTATCATAAAACGTATCATTGTTTAATAAAAAACAATAACGAAACCACACCCCTAACCCCAACATCACAGGCGGTCAAAGGCATATTGATCAAATATGTACGAATTAGGGATGCATACTGATTAATCGCGATTAATCTATAGCAAAATAAAAGTTTTTGTTTACATCATATATGTGTGTGAACTGTGTATAATTATTATGTATATATAAATATGCACACATGCATGTATAATTTTAAGAAAATATATGTATTTATATATTAAGTATTTGTATTTATATATAATATAAATTATATATAAATATTCAAATGTATATACACATGTAAACATTTTTTAAATATATACATTCTTTATTGGTACATAAAACTTATCTGTAAATTTAGTTCTCAGGTTTCTGATAGGACTGGGCCTTATTGTAGACTTACTGTATATCTTTTTTGTTAGTAAGTATTTTATTTAGATTTTTTATATTTCTTTTTATATTTCTTTTAGATTTATTTATTTATTTACATTTATGATTTAATTGTAATTAATTAATTGATTCTTATCAACCCACAAACCCCCTGCAACTCCCTCGCGAACCACCAGGGGTTCATGATCTCATTTGGCAAACCCTGGGTTAGAAGAATAAAGGCCTTCATTGGCTGGCACAGGCACAGGTATTCCTTAAAAGTTTAATATCTGGGATAAAAATATTAGGTTAGGATTAGGGTTATCAATGCAAACTTTTCAGTGCTACTGATCATTGTTCTCACACGGCCTTGTTTCATTGTTTACTAACATTTGTATTTTCGTGAAATTGAGAGCAGAAAATTTTCTTACTGTGCAAAGTATAGTTCCCTTTCAGTCGGTCACTGTGACGTCACGTCGTGACCGACGAATTGGGACTTGACGTCTCCGTTCCCTTCCTTCAGGGAACGAGGGTTACATACGTAACCGAGACTATTTTTTACTACTTTGCATGCTGGACAAATATTAATATTTTGTTGTATACAATTCCTTTAATGTTTTTTCTTAATAAAACTCAAACAAATCTTTCTAGAAATGTATTAAATCCTGCCTGATCTCATGAGAATTTGTACATATTTTAGGAGTTGGCTAATTCGTATAATTTTGTATGAAATTAATCGTGCAAAAACGTATGATTATCATAAAAAAAATAGTGAAACCACACCCCTAACCCCAACGTCACAGGCGGTCAAGGCATATTGTACAAATATGTACGAATTAGGAATGCATAATGATTAATGACGATTAATCTATAGCAGAATAAAAGTTTTTTTGTTTACATCATATATGTGTGTGAACTGTTTATAATAATTATGTATATAAATATGCATACATGCATAATTTTAAGAAAAAATATATATTAAGTATTTATATTTATATATAATATAAATTATACATAATGTATATACACATGTAAACATTTTTTTAAATATATACATGCATGTGTGTGCATTTATCTATACAAAGTTATTATACACAGTTCACACACATATATGATGTAAACAAAAAACTTTTATTCTGCTATAGATTAATCGCGATTAACCATTATGCATCCCTAGTACGAATGTAGTCGTACAAAATAATACGAATTAGCCACCTATTAAAATACGTACGGATTGCCATGAAATATCTTTAGTTAAATCATAATACTAATACATGTTACAGTTTTGGCAGGTAGTTATGATTTTCTTTCTACATCCCTTTTTTTTACTCTATAAATATAATTTTACAGTGTGCACTTTTGGAGTTCATAATTCACGCTAACTTTCTGCTGACTTGTATCTCATTCTGGCTTCTTGAGCTCATTTTAATCTTCTTTTAATAGCTGTCTGAGTAGCTTTCTCAGCAGTGAAGCTCATTCCGGCCTTGCATCCATGTGGAGGAAAAGGCGGAGCTGATAATCTCAGACCTCACTTTTGCCTTTATCTCTCGCTGTTACTGCAAGCATGTCCTGCCATCTCACTTATCACACACGCTGTGTTTTTACAGAGGCAGGAACCCTCGGAGAGGCCCTGGAGCAAGAGGAACTAATCTGAGCCATCAAAGTTCTCAGAGGATCTCAGAGAGACAGGCGCAAAACAAGATCCACTCATACTCGAACACTTCACTTCTTCTTCTCGAGGGCCTGGTGCTATGATATAACCTCCAGGTGTCTACCAGCACACAAGAGAGCTTCAGCGACCCTTGACGTCCCCCTCCGCTGTGGAGAAGCCCTGTGGTGGTGCATTGCTGTTGGGGTGAGCATGCCTCAGAATCCTGCTTTGTGAAAGGAGTGTGTGCTGGGCAGCAGTAGGCGCCATGCGTCCGTGGTCGGGCTCGTGGCGCTGGATCATGCTGGTGCTGCTGGCCTGGGGCACGCTGCTTTTCTACATCGGGGGTCACCTTGTGAAGGACAACGATCATCCGGAACGGTCAAGCAGGGAGCTCTCCAAGATCCTGGCCAAGCTGGAGAGACTGAAACAGCAGAATGAAGATCTGAGACGCATGGCAGAGACACTCAGGTTGGTGAGCTTTTAAGATATACGTTTTTGTAGCTCATGGGTCATGGGTTTGATCCCAAAGGGACCCACATACTGACAAATCTTGAATGCACTGTAAGTCATATTGGACAAAAATCTGCCAAATCCATAAATTATGGATATTTTGTAATGTTAACTAAACTAGATAACTGCAAATGCTTTAAAGGACTGAACTCAACAATTGTAATTAAATGACTTGTTTTATGGTTTCTATAATTGGACAAAAAATGTCAGATGATATCAAATAAGTAAAAAATATTTTACCAGTCAAAAAGCTCTGTACTTATGTGCTCAGGCTGTTTTGCTAGTTAAATGATCATTAGCCAGGAGGAAGCCTCGCATAATAAACATACGTAAACACAGGGGCGCATGCAGTATTCAATGCTTGCCCACTCACTTTAGCTTTCTTCTAAATGGCTAGGAATGCATGTGCTTCAGGTTTTACGTACGTCACGGGGACCATGGAAGAAAAATGTCACTTAAACAATAAAACTCAATGAAATAATGGAATAATTGAAAAACAAACAGAGGTGTGGGGGGTGTGGATTTTGCAGCGTGCAGTATAGTATGCAAACTCACTCACTGTGTATTTCACTAAGCCGTTGTTTGTCATCTGTCTGCTTATGCATTATGTAAGTTTGCTTATCAGTGTTGTAGTAAATTATTAAAATGACCCGGGTGACTCAGTCCACAAATGTGCATCTTAATAGTTTGACATTTGACTGTGCACACACACCACCCAATCTGTGACCAGGATGTTAGATATGTCTAGATACAGTGGTACCTTACAGGTACTGTAATGACATAAAGATCAGTATTGTACCTTATTATACCATGGGGCAGTTGAATGCTTTATTCTCATTGGTTAAGAAATGTTACATGGGACTCCGGTCCTTTGAATGATTTGATATTAGACCACGGCCTGTTGAATGCTGTATTCTGATTGACTGAGAAATGGTTCATGGGTGTGGATTATTTTTCATTAACCGCACACCTGACCTGTCAAATGTCTTAAAAATATGCACCAGAACAATGTTTGTGATAACCGTGGTATAAGCGGAATAATTGACTCCGGTCCTTTGAATAATGTAAGGAATAATTGACGACGGGCCATTGAATTATAAGAAAATAATGCACACCCAAGGTGGTAATGCGGCACGACATTGTTCTGGTGCCTATTTTTAAGGCATTTGACAAGTAAGGTGTGCGGTTATCAAAAAATAATGCATACCCACGGAACATGTCTCAACCAATCAGAATACAGCAATCAACAGACCCGTGGTATAATTGAAAATAATGCACACCCGTGCTTGCATTACCACCTTGGTGTGCATTATTTTCTTATAATTCAATGGCCCGTCAATTATTCCTTACATAATGCATACCCATAGTGGAACCACAGATGCATTACCACCTTGGGCGTGCATTATTTTCTTATAATTCAATGGCCCATCAATTATTTCTTTTCTACCACGGTTACCACAAACATTGTTTTTGTGCCTATTTTTAAGACATTTGACAAGTTAAGTGTGCGGTTATCAAAAAATAATGCATACCCACAGAATATTTTTCAACCAATCAGAATACAGCATTCAACAGACCCGTGGTATAATTGAAAATAATGCACACCCGCGCTTGCATTACCACCTTGGTGTGCATTATTTTCTTATAATTCATGGCCTGTCAATTATTCCTTACATAATGCATACCCGTAGTAAAACCACAGATGCATTACCACCTTGGTGTGCATTATTTTCTTATAATTCAATGGCCCGTCAATTATTCCTTTTATACCACGGTTACCACAAACATTGTTCTTGTGCCTATTTTTAAGACATTTGATGAGTAAGGTGTGCGGTTATCAAAAAAGAATGCATACCCACGGAACATTTTTCAACCAATCAGAATACAGCATTCAACAGACCCGTGGTATAATTGAAAATAATGCACACCCGCGCTTGCATTACCACCCTGGTGTGTATTATTTTCTTATAATTCAATGGCCTGTTAATTATTCCTTACATAATGCATAACCGTAGTAAAACCACAGATGCATTACCACCTTGGGTGTGCATATTTTAACGGCCCGTCATCAATTATTCCTTAATTAATTATGAGATCATATTTAATTCATCATATTTAATTGAACTTCTTGCAGTTCATTTAAAGGGATTTTATTTATGTTTATGCATAAAATGTAAATATAAATGTGTCACAATTTCATTTTTCCATGATCATTTACCACCCTTGAATTAAACTGGCCATTTTTGGCAGTTGTGCCTTTAAGGCTATTTTATGGACCAACTTTTTACATAAAAAAAAATCAGCTTACTGTGAGTTTGCTGTCGGGATACATTTGGCGCTGCTCCATCCTTCATAAACAGCCTCTTTGCAAAGCCTGAATAGCATTGTGACATGATAACGAAGCAATTCATGCTAAAATATGCTGCGTAAACACACTCTTTTGTTTTATTTCTGAGATTTATGGCAGGGCTCGACAATAAGGTTGGCCTGGGGCCAGTGTTAGAGATATTTGGGTCTGTCGCTTGTCCTATTGGGCCAGTGCTGCGTTCGTGATGTTAATTCGCCAGCACAGTTTGCGTGTGCGCAGAGCTGCTGTTATGCGAGCAGACAATACAAAGCTACAGC
This sequence comes from Misgurnus anguillicaudatus, assembly GCF_027580225.2. Classification (NCBI taxonomy): domain Eukaryota; kingdom Metazoa; phylum Chordata; class Actinopteri; order Cypriniformes; family Cobitidae; genus Misgurnus; species Misgurnus anguillicaudatus. The sequence goes on from NW_027395278.1 coordinate 173,696, forward strand.
TGAGAACGCATTACTACAAAAGACATACAGGCAGATAAAAATAAGCGCACACCTTTGAAATGCGCTCACTTTTGTGCCAAGTTTAACTTAAATAACTTAAATAAGTTAAATATATTATAATAAACAAATCCATCTCTTTTTTGCACGTTGATGAGAATTACTAAATTAATGAGCACAGATGAACATTCAAACTGTAATTCATAATCACTGTGTGCGATTTAATAGTACCGCATATCTTACCGTTATTCCCTTTCTCTATGCGGCATTGGTTTAATTACACCCCAGGGTTAATGTGATTAATTAGGCGTGCTGTTTGCAAAAAGTAAAGTAGTATACGTTTAAGAATTAATGGCATAGAACGTAAACAGTATTTCACATACAGCACCTTTGAGAAGTAAACCAGCAGTAGTTAAATAATTTTGGTATCAAAGCAGCACAACTGTAGGGTTAAGGAGAGTATACTGATTCATATTATCATAGCACATCTCCATCTCCTCTTAAAAGTTTCATGCAGATACAAAATCCTTAGTTGAGCTATGATTTATGGTGGAGAACAAGCCTTGGTAAACATCAATGTCATTATGCTGTATATACCAACACCATAAGTACTTTTGACCCTTCCTCTAAAGACTGTGAAAATCTGTTTCTGTAAACGAAAAGAGGAAATGCAACATCCTACTTCCAGCACGGATGTAAACAAGCTTATGAATCAAACAATAGATCTGTTCAATGCTTTTCCTGGCAGAACATCTATAGACATTTGTGTTTATGTCACAATTTTCTAAAGCGTCTTCAAGGAGATGAATTTTCAGCTATTTTGATGGCTTTGAAATAACACACTCTGTTTCAGTCAAAATGATGATTTTATGCTTTAGCCACTTAAACACAGTTCAAAAAAACTGCTATGAAACCAATGTAATAAAAGTGACTAGCTTGCAGTGTTTAGCAATGCAAACCAAGTCTTTTTTTGCTCTGTCCAGTAATATTAATTGAAACACTACTCCAAAACCAACATGATCTTTAATCCTTAAACTTATAGGTCACCTATTCTGATTCACGTTTTTACATTTCCTTTGGTGTGTAAGTGTGTATTAGTACATGTTAACTATATGCAAAAGGTACAAACCCCAAAGTAAACGATGACCTGAGTTATCGTCTCCAACGTAAATTTATTTTCTTGTTCTACAACAAACACACGGATTGTAGACAACAGTTTACTTCCTAGCATTGTTGATGTAGACATTATCATAATTCCTCCCGCTTCGGACTCAGCCTGTAAGTTAACTCCTGTTAGCATTGCATTGCGAATCTTTCAAACATGGTAAGGAGCGTCACATTTCTGGCTGATGTCAGAGGTATTCAGGCCAATCAGGGACACAGCGCTTTTCAAATTGATGAGTTTTGTACAAAATCAATGCGTTTCGGGAAGAGAATGAAATCTGGAGCTACAAAACGTATGGTGTGTGGAAAATAATGTGTTTTTTGAACCATAAACCATTTTATTATACCAAATACACAAAATTACGTTGTTTTATGACATGTAAATCGTTTGCTTTGTTCCGAAACCGGGGGGGGGGGGGGGGGTTGTATTCACAAGGCAATATTTACAAATCAACCAAACTTTGTTAATATAAGTCACGTGCGAGTAAACTCTCCTTTAATTGGTCAGATTGCATCTGTTTATTTTCTGTAATTCCGCTCAGACAGCACCTTTGTAGTATTATTGTGTGGCTAATAACTTCATTATTTTAAGTAGGAATCAAAACTTAGGTGGGACAATATTCTTACCATGTATCTATTGGCAAGAAGACATTTTATAAGGAACCGGTGCGCTTTGGTTTTGAATGGCGTTGATTTGCTTACCAGAATTCGTCACCAAAGAGATATTAAGTATGTTCATGGTTAAAGGAATAGTCTACTCATTTTCAATATTAAAATATGTTATTACCTTAACTAAGAACTGTTGATACATCCCTCTATCATTTGTGTGCGTCCACGTAAGCGCTGGAGCGCGCTGTGACGCTTCGATAGCATTTAGCTTAGCCCCATTCATTCAATGGACCATTTAGAGATAAAGTTAGAAGTGACCAAACACATCAACGTTTTTCCTATTTAAGACGAGTAGTTATACGAGCAAGTTTGGTGGTACAAAATAAAACGTAGCGCTTTTCTAAGCGGATTTAAAAGAGGAACTATATTTTATGGCGTAATAGCACTTTTGGGAGTACTTGGACTCGGCGCAGTAACACCCTCCCTCTCCCATTATGAGAGTGAGAAGGGGAGCGGACTTTTCAGGTGAGTCGAAGTACTCCCAAAAGTGCTATTACGCCATAAAATATAGTTCCTCTTTTAAATCCGCTTAGAAAAGCGCTACGTTTTATTTTGTACCACCAAACTTGCTCGTATAACTACTCGTCTTAAATAGGAAAAACGTTTATGTGTTTGGTCACTTCTAACTTTATCTCTAAATGGTACCATTGAATGAATGGGGCTAAGCTAAATGCTATCAAAGCGTCGCAGTGCGCTCCAGCGCTTACGTGCACGCACACAGATGATAGAGGTGTAACACTGTAACACTGTACAAAGAAGAATAACAGAATTTGTACTCAAGAGTTCACAGGTGAATTAGGTTCGACTCAAGGAGGATAGAATGACACTGAGCCAAGTTATAAATGAAATTTAACAGCCGGCATTTTAATTGAAAATTAAAAAAACTTTAGAAATAACTATTCCCACAATTTAAACAGATACTCTTAATACCACAATTGAGGGTGGGAGAAAGTGCTTGATATTGAGCTCAAGATAGAATAAAGAGGAAATAAAAATAAAATTAAATGTCCCAAAGTCTCTTGTATCCTGTGTATATATACGGTCCTCAGATATCCATGTGTGTTGAAACAGTTCTCAAGTATCCATGTGTGTAAATATAGTTCTCAATGTGAATGTGTGTAAAGGCCTTTTTGTATATTTTTCTACCCGGGTAGTGTGTACAAAGTGTGTGAGATCACAGCTTAGCTGTTATATCCCGTAAATCCACAAGGGGGCGTGGGTTCACTCCACGTGTGTAGATCAAAAAGGGCTCTGGCTCGCCAATCAAAAGTAGGTCACGATGCAGAATCAAAATCCACTCATGAAACCCAATCTGCACAAAATAATGCAGATAACATTAAGCAGATCTCTTCATTTTAACATTCAAACACATATATTCACCTTAAGCAACATGAAATGCTCACCAGTACAAATATAAATGCAATGTATGACAATGTGAACACTTAAACAGCTAAAAGTATACAAATATGTGACAATATTGTCATATAACAACTGTCTTTCTCTCATTTCCATGTATATACTCGTAAATGATGAAATCATTTAACCAACACAGACTTATTAGCTTGGTTCACAAATTTAACTCTCTTAATATACATAAAAAATGCTTCTCAAACTTCATAGGTAACTCTAATTGGGTTTTAAAACACATATAGAGAAGGATTGATATTAGATTAACTAAAATAGTTAATAAACAACAACTCACCAGAGTTCTCATAAAGAAACACGGTAAATCAACCGAAAAAAAATCAAATCTTTCACCAGATCTGAGATGCATTTCCAACCTGAATGATATATAACATCATTAAGTAGAGAATTAACACATTTTAACATAAAAAATATCAAGATTAAGTGATTTTTTTTCTGGAACATCACTCCGACCTCATGGATGCATGTCCAGCTGGCTTCTTCATCTGAACTAAAAGCAGCCAGTTCACTCAACACACTTAAGTCAACTGCCCTCTAGTGGGCTGGAATGGTACTGCACCAATTACATGAATCTCTTTGAAAATGTACAAATCAAAAATGTTTCACAAATTAAATTACACATGAAAGTAGTGTTCAATTTAAAGGGGTTACAGAGGGATGTATCAACAATTCTTAGTTAAGGTAATAACATATTTTAATATTGAAAATGAGTAGACTATTCCTTTAATAAACCAACTAGATAGCCTGTTCATTGGTACGTTGGGTCGGATTGCATTCACACTTATACCGAACCGCTCCAGAGTTTGTTTGCAATCGTGCCGAGACCACCTCTTTCAGGCGGTCTCGGAGAGGTTGTTTTGGTTCACATCCGAGTGTACTTGCTGAGTTCACAAATGCCTAAATGAACCAAACCGAAGAAAAGGCACCATGTTCCGAATTAAAGAGGACATACCATGAAAATTAGACTTTTTTCATGTTTAAGTGATATAATTGGGTCCTCAGTGCTTCTATCAACCTATAAAATGTGAATAAGATCAACCCAGTAACTTCGTTTTAAAAAAACATTCTCTGCAAGCATGATATGTCATTGAAATTTGGCCCCCCTGGTGATGTCAGAAGGGGATAATACCGCCCCTTAATCTGCACTATCCAACCACGCCACTGTCATTTAGTACAGAGATCAGCTCATTTGCATGTTAATAGACACACCCAAAACGGCACATTTTGGCTCATACCTACAAAGTGACAATTTTAACATGCTATAATAAATTATCTATATGATATTTTAAGCTAAAACTTAAAATGCATATATGCATATGTACTCTGGGGACACCAAAGATTTATTTGACATCTTAAAAAAGTATAATTATAGACTTTTTTTAAGATGTCAAATAAATCTTTGGTGTCCCCAGAGTACATATGCATATATGTATTTTAAGTTTTAGCTTAAAATATCATATAGATAATTAAAGGGGACATTGTGAAATGTCCCCTTTAAAGGCTAAGGTCTGAAAACACCCTTAGTGATGCCACACAGATGAATCCATACATGTGTCAGTAATGCATGTATGATAAAACGGGTGCAATAAAACCCATGGACATTGAATTGTAGGAGGGACCTGAGCCATATGTGGACAAAAATGTTACAATTTATTTTAATACAAATGTTATCATTTAAGTTTAAGTTGATCATTTAAGTTAAATTAAATGAAACATTTAAGTCCACCAAGGAAAAGTGTAGTGGTTTTGCTAACATTTACTAACAACATAATCTTACATTTTACTAACTTTTTTTTTCTTCAAAAAAATGTATGCAAGTATTTTTTACCGTTTTCATTTCCATCTCTATCCGTCTTTCCTATTTTTTCAGAAATGGGCAGTGAGTGTTGTTTGCTCTGTACTGTGTTTACAGTAGCTCTGATCTGGCTGGTAAAGTAAACAGCGCTGAACAGCGAGAACACATTCTGATTGAAGTGTCTGCATACAGCAGATATTTGACTGCTTAGGGTGTGTGTATTTTGTGTGCACGCGCGTTTGCTTGTGCATGCGTGCATGCGAGTGCGCCCAACTTAAAGTTGAACCGAACATACTGCAATACCACTAAGAGTATCCAACCAGTGGATACAAATATACATACAGCTATGCATCAAACCAAAGACTATGTGTGAATGTGCATGTGTGCATTTAATTTACATCGCATTTATGCATATGTTACATGCTTTTTGGTAACAGCATTCACACTCCGAGACAGGTAGCAATCAAATGAGTCAATTTGTTTTTTATTCAAATACTTAATTCTGGCTGGTCAATAACATCATCCGGCATTCCTCAAAAACTACTGGACATCTCCATCCTGCTGAGAAACACAGTGAAACTATAACAAATAAATGATCTTATCTCAAATCAATATGTGTCCGGTTATTTACTTATGTGGCAAGTAATAATAAGTGAGATAGTGTTCAGTCAGTCGATTGTTATCGCAAGCACAATTCTTCAGGATGACACCCTGACCATGTCCTGACCACCCTGTCTGGTGTTATTTTATGTGATTAATGATCGTAAATGCATCCCGTACATTAATTATGGCAGTTATTAAAATAAACACTTAACCCAGAAACTAGTGTGCAAGCTCTGTGTTACACCCCTGTATAAAAAGACTTGATAGATTATATAAAAAGAAAATCTGTTTATATGATAGATGACAATGCCTCCAACACTGTTTGAAATATATAAACCTGTAGTCTTAATGAATCGTAGCAGTGAGCTCTCCTCTTATCTCTTCACCACAGTACAGTATCAACACTGTCAGTCTCTCATTAAGCCCTTCCTGTGGGAATTATCAGACGTTGATGCACACACACACACAAACAGTGTTATTTCCCATTAGAGCCCACTATAGCCTTCATTTCTCTTTATATTGACTCATGTGTAAATGAAAGACACACACATGCACGCAAACAAACAAACACACAGCGAGTGAGTTCAACAGATATGTGGATGAGTGACGGGGCAGGCCAAAGATGGGGCTGTGATTGATCGAGAGGCAGGCGGCTTGATGGGAAAGAAGGGTTGTGAGTCAAGCACTGACAGGCACTCATTATCTATCCCTCACACACATACACAGAAACACACATGTACACACACACACACACAGAAGCAATGATGTGCTGTAATGCGGTGTTGAGTAGGAGGGGACCATCACAATGCAATGATGACAATTCCCTATTCAGATACACACAGTGGACTGAAAGATATACAGTATCCTGTTTGTGCACTTAAGCGTGTGTTTGTGTGTTAGGAGTGGGTGATATGTACAATTTGCACAATATATTTGTGATGGTGGTATAGGGAATGTTCATCGGGAGAAAAAGGGTGTTACTTCTAAATAGATTTTTATTGTATTTTACCTTTTACTACTTATAAAAATGATATAAAATTATTGTAAAATTATTGTTGATCTAATGCAATTTTACAATAGTGTTAAAATGATGAAATAAAAAATTATGTACATTTTTTTATTTATTTTCATAACCCCACCCATAAACTGTTTGAGGACACAGGAAGTGTTTATGTTTTAATACCCATTTACTACCACACATGCTGTTAGACAAACGTCCTCAAAACCACTAGTGTGTGTATGTGTGCGTGTTTGTGTAGACAGAAGTGAAAAATGAGATAAGATTAAGGAGTGGACTTCGGCCTGTCGATGTTCTTTCCTGATAAGAGCAAATATTTACATTTTTTTATGACTCTTTTCATCCAGGCATGTGCTAGCATGTGTAAGGGTTTCATATTTAAGTCCATTTTATGTCTTGCTGACACAGTTATAATGTATAAGTAGCACATCTTATTTGCACAAAGCAGCAAAGCTAAGCTTTTCATGAGCTTGGGTTTTATTTTGAATGCCAGATGATCATTTTAGCCATCTTTTTCTGTTGCTCGAGATACTAAATAGTTGTTTGTTAGGCTGTATTTCAGATGTTGCACATAAAAATTCTTAAAAAGTTTAGAAGATGAGCAAAAAAAATTATAGCACAGTTTGGTTTTGGAGGAATTTGATGAAAAAATGATGGGAGTTTTTATGACTTTGCATACTTTAATATCTTGACTACAGTTAAGCATAGTTCTTTATATAGATTTTTTTTAAAATGTGGACTTAAAAGTGAAACTCCAGAAAAATATAAAAATTATATATATATCAAATATCATAACCCATGATTTACTCACCCTCTAGTAATCCGAGATACATTTCAGATGAACACATTTGGAGTTATTTTAGTAAATGTCCTTGATCTTCCAAGGTTTATATCTATAGAAAACAGGGATCAGGGAACAACTTCTGGCTTTGAAGCCCCCAAAATTGCACCCATCCTTCAAATAAGTAATCACACGGCTCCAGTGTATTTAGATAAAACGGCTCATTCTAAGGTCATAAAAACCACTTACAATTAGGGATGTCCCGATCCGATATTCTTGATCGGATGTTCCTGATCCAGACTTTTTAGCTGGATCGGATTGTGGAACGACAACGTGACCGATACAATTCCAATACTGTGCATTAGCCGTGATTGTTACTGACAAGCTATTTAAAGGACAAAGTATTATAAAAGACCATAAACGTTTTATGCACTATATTCATAGTCTTTTAATACACTCAATAGCTTTATGTGAAGTAACAAACGCACATTTAAATATATTTATTTTTACGGAAACTCTGTAACTTACTTTCAAACTGAGTTAATCCACTGGTGATGCGGACGGATAAGACGCCTCATTCACACACGCACACACAAGATGACTGTAGTAGGCTATTTTGAAGATCTGATTTATAAAGTCTCAGTAAGCCATTGGATGGATGCAATTCACTATGTGCTGAGCACATGACGCATCTATTCTCTTTGTGTTTTAACTTTCCATTGCGGAGCGAGGATCTCCCTGTAAGGATGCTTCATGTGCATCAATTCTGCGCCCAGAAAGCCCATAAACGTAGCGTGTATATGACTAAGGTGCATCAATTCTGCACCCGGAATGTGCATAAATAGTCAGGTCAAGCGCATAATTCCCAAAATAACCATCTGCACACTTAAAGGAACAGTATGTAGGATTGTGGCCAAAACTGGTATTGCAACCACAAAACTTGTGGCCAAAACTGGTACTGCAATCACACAACTGGTGGCCAATACACAAAATGACAACATACTCTTGTCATACTGTTGTCAGTGATATAAGTATTTGAAATGAAAATGATTTCTTAATGTCTAGTGACATATCTGGGCCATTTTATGATTAATTTATATAAATTTCTTACATTCTGTTCCTTTAAGCTTTTTTACTATGACAGTTACTAGATGTAGCAGAAAGCACTATACGTATTTAATTACAGAAGTATCAGGCAGGTATCGGTATCAGCTGATATTTGGAATTCTGGTATCAGATTGGAAATGAAAAGGTGGTATGGGGACATCCCTACTTATAATATAGTTATGCATTTTATATTGCAATTGTCAAGAGATCCTTCTAAAACATATACATTGCACCTTTAAATCTCACTGAAGATTTTTCATTTCTATGAGTGATCTCACAGAGCTTTGCAATGATTTTTATAATTGGCCAGCCACCCAGCCAATAAATGCAGCCCAGGGGGCATATACATTTGAGGTAGGCACAGGATCCCTCACCTCCGAATATATCGCCATAGCGACGGTGAACTGTGAAATTCGGTGACAGTCCATTAGTGCCTCCTAAATGTGACTAATTACACTTGGGTGTAGGCTGAGCCTTTTATTTGGTTGTCCTGTTTGCCAGAGCTGTAATAAAATACATCAAACTCTAATTAGCTGACATGTAGGTTGCTCACCCCCACGCACACACATCATGAAAATGCCCAAAACTATTCTACAAAGTACTCCTTGTACCAAAACTTACTGTACATGCTTTCTTATGATCCAAAACGCATTTGTTTAACAAACGTGAGATCTTTAAGAATCACTCTCCTTAGGTTTTGCATATAAAGACAGGCACACATCAGAACCACAAACAAACATTGGCACACTTGGGGTTTTTACACCGTATTTATATAATACACTTTTTTATAGTAAGTGGACTAACAGTACTTACCCAACAAAATACTGGTAACAACATGGACTTAATAGGTGTTGGGTTTAGGGTTAGTACTACAGTTGCATAGGTCAGTTCTGCTTTTGTGGTTCACAGTGGGCACTGTGCAAAGACACAGCTTGTTTTAGACATTCGTCCGAAACACCCTCGTAGTTTTATCATGAGTTAATTTTATTCATTTAGCAGACGCTTTTATCCAAGCGTTTAACATTTTGTCTAGAGAAGCTGTTTTTTATGGAGTCAACTTCTCATTTATTCATCACCACACAACTAGGCCAGGTAGAATGTGAACTTATTACAGGGACAATCCCGTGGGATTAACGCGAGGTTAAGTGCCTCGCTCAAGGACGCGGTGATGGATCGTGATTGGCTCCCAACGGGAATCACACCCGAAACCTTTCGGTTACCACCCCCAAGTTATTTTAACCGCTGCACCACACGACCCCAACCCCAAAAGAAATAATTTATTTTGTGTTTTTTATCCGCACACACACCAGGTATCACACAAACCGTTGTCCAACACATCACAAATAACTGCAGAGGTTGGACGTCTATCTTAGTGTACTGTTCTGTCACTCTGACATTTGTCAGAAAAAGCCGAACCCGTAGCCGACAGCAAGCCGTTGGTTGTTTCGCCTGAACGTATGACAGTTTTATGCATTTACTTTCCATCTTCACACTTTTTTTGGTCCCATCTGTACGCGTACGTGTGCGCGGGCGTCCTACTTCAGTACATGTGTCTCTGTGGGCTGGTACATCAGCAGAAAACACAAGGCCTCATGGGATTTCCATCACACCTCCCTGACAGTCACTTTCACAAAGCGCTGTGTGTTTCTAAATGTTTCTCTCTGCCCCTGCTGTGACTGATGCGTCCTCATTAGCTAGTGATGGCTGGTTATGTAACGCCACATGATGAAGCTCAGGTGTCGGTGGAGAGGTGATATGTGAGGAGAAAGAGAGAGAAAGGTCAGGGGAGTGAATAGCAAAGCCTTTATTGTTGTCGCAGGCTTAGAAATAACCGGATTATAGAGATCATCCACTGTTTCTTATAAACCCAGCATGGGGGGCAGCTTCAGAGGTTTGTGGTTGTAATGTGGGCATTCAGAGTGACGTTGGTGTCAAAACTGTTCACAGCAGCTGTCTTAAAGAGATAGGTGTGCCAAAAATGGAAAGTTTGTCATCTTTCACCTTTAAATCAGTCTAAACCTGTGTGACTTTATTTAGTAAAAGGATGAGTTGAGCAGAATGAATATCTTCTAAATATAGTACTACTTGGATTTAATTGGTTGAGTTACTTCAACATATAGAAAAGTTTTTTCAGACAAGGTCTCAAGGTTTGCTGGTTAGCATGGTGCCCTTAGCCCCTGCTGGTTGATCCCATAACTGCACCATTGTGGTATGTGTGCAAAAAGCATGTTCCCTTTCAGTCGGTCACTTCGATGTTAGGTCAAAAAATTGGGAACTCGCTAAAGAGACCAATCCACTATGAGTGTAACTATAAAGAGCCAATGAATATTGGCATGCAGTATTTGCATTTGCCGACCACGCCCCACTGGGGGTATAAGTAGACGGCAGTTGCACTGCATATTAGTGTTGGGCGATATTCCTCATTTTGAGATCGTCCTATCGTCAGGCTGTGAGCTCGCCGATACACGATAGTATCGGGGGGCGGGGCAGTAGTTTACTCATTCATTTATTTTTGTTCATTTTTAAAGGTGCTCTAAGCGAATTCATGCGTTTTAGACCATAAAACATTTTTTTGTTACATACAGCAAACATCTCAATATTTTTTTTTTTTTTTTTTAGTTACATTTGAAGTGGATTGGTCCCTCTAGCGAATTCGTCTGTCATCGACGTGGCATCTCCGTTCCCAACCTTCAGGAAACAAGAGTTACATCCGTAACTTAGACGTTTTTCATTGACAGTCATATAAAAGTATTAGTGTGTTTATATGAAGTTTTACAAGCCACATCGTTATATTATACTAAATGTATATATGTATACTTTTTGCGTATTATTTACTTTTAAATGACCATCAATAGAAGAAAGAAGTAATGATTTTTCCAGGGCCCAGAAGGTCCTATTACAGCAGCTGTCACCAGAGACTAACTAGCCCTGGTTATCCAGCCAAACCTTGACCCCTTGGATTGAATGTCACAGACATTGACATCTCTATTAATATAACTCTATTAAGGTAACAGACACGCGTTCACATACTGTATATACCCGGGCAGATATGTTTCAGTCCTTAACATTGATAAATAAGTTAAATGGGTTTTAGTTGTCTTTAAAATTGTGTGTTTCAATGTTTTCCTGACATACAATATCGCTCAAACATGAACCAACCCCCCTCCCCAAATGCACACAAACTCTACATCTCTCATTTTCTTTCTTACTCACATTTTGTCCTTGACCAGCCAAGAATGATATAAATGTTTGACATAGCAATTTTTCTCCCAATTTCATCATCCCTTCACCATTCACACTCTCGCCCATTCTTGCTCTCTCTCTCTCTCTTTTTTTCTCTATCTCTGTTGACAGACATCCATATGACCATTTGCATCCAGGTGAAATGGAAATGCATTTTTTACCGTTTCAACACACGCCTTCCCACAAATACAATTCCATCCTTCTTCGTCTCCGATAAGACTTGCTCTCCTCATTTTTCCTCTCTCCTTTTTTCTCTATCGGTGTCTCTCTCTCTCTATTTCAGGTGTGGCAACGTTTCACAATGATTTCCATTCACGTCAGACGCATTTCAAATACGGCTTAGATTTCCACTACAAACCCACAGCAAGGACACAGTGGGCGCATGAGAAAAGAGGATGGAGCTCTGTGTTATGCCGTGTGTGTGTGTGTGTGTGTGCGTGTCTACTAAAGTTACTCATTTCATAAATTAACTGCAGGTTGAAGGGGTGTCAAGTAATGATGGAGGTTTGGGTCTTCGGATGTTTGTCTCTAATAAAGTTTATGAGATGAAAATTTGTGTGTGTGTGATAGGTGATAGGAGCCTACGCAAGCTCAGGTCAAGTGTTTGTGTGTCTATATATGTGATGAATAGCTCCTGCCACCAAATGAATTGCCCGCAGTGGCTGCCGCAACAGATCATTGCATTAAATTGGCACTGGAAGCAAGGAGCATAAGAGCAAAGACCCCTGGGAAATTAGCCAACCACAATTCACCTTGACCCAGTAGGCCAGACTCTCACATCCACTTTCACTCATGCGGGCGCAAATCTTCACAAGTGTGAACGCAAAACTGGTCATCATAGTGCTACCCCAGGTGAGTAGCATGCTAACATCTCTCCCTCTGTCTTTCAGGTTGCCGGATGGACAAGCAGATGGTGGTCCTGGAGCCTTGGGTAAATTACGTAACCTAGAAGAGCAGCTGATCAGAGCTAAGGAAAAGATCAACTCTTACCGGAGTCTCCCTGCTGATGGTATGTGATCACTTATATGTTCAGCTAGCTAAATAACTGTTTACATCAACAAAATTTACAAAACCAATGTCACAGAAAATCAATGTTCATTTTTTGAAAGTATAAAAACACATTTACACGATTTGTAAGTTTATTAGAATATAAATAACACTTTTGGTTGATATGTGTAAAATTAATAGCCTTAAGAGCCTTTTAATATAGATGAAAGCATATGTGTTTGTGGGCTCACCCTCACAGTGAAGGACGGTCATATGATTATAAGTTGTCCTCTAAGCATCACCTACACTGTTTACCACATGCACGCACACATATGACCTTTAAAGGGACACTCCAATTGAAAATATGCTCATTTTCCAGCTCTCATAGAGTTATTCATTTGATTTTTACCGTTTTGGAATCCATTCAGCTGATCTCTGGGTCTGGCACTACCACTTTTAGCATAGCTTAGCATAATCCATTAAATCTGATTAGACCATTAGCATCGCGCAAAAAAAATATCCAAAGCGTTTCTATATTTTTCCTATTTAAAACTTGACTCTTATGTAGTTACATCGTGTACTAAGATTGACAGGAAATTAAAAGTTGTGATTTTCTAGGCCGATATGGCTATGAACTATACTCTTATTCTGGCGTAATAATCAAGGACTTTGCTACCGTACCCTGGCTGCAGAAGGCGTAGTGATATTACGCACTGCCCGAAAATAGTCCCCTTGGTTACTTTCCGTAGCAGGGGACTATTTTGAGGCGCTGCGTAATATCATTGCGCACCCTGCAGCCATGTTACAGCAGCAAAGTCCTTGATCATTACTCCAGAATGAGAGTATAGTTCCTAGCCATATTTGCCTAGAAAATCGCAAATTTTATTTTTACGTCAATCTTAGTACACGGTGTAACTACAGAAGAGTCAAGCTTTAAATAGGAAAAATATCGAAACTCTTAGGCTATTTTTAGTGCGATGCTAATGGTCTAATCAGATTCAATAGATTATGCTAAGCTAAAGTGGTACTGCCAGACCTGGAGATCAGCTGAATGGATTCCAAAACGGTAAAAATCAAATGTTTAACTCTATGAGAGCTGGAACATGAGCATATTTTAAAAAATAAATTGGAGTGTACTTTAAACGTTTTGGTCACTTAATGGGAAATGTATAATTTTTAAACCCTTTGGAGACAGCTGTAAGTACACCATGGATTATCCTAAACATCTGTGAGTCTGGCGCTATCAAAGCATCTTACCAACCAAAAACTGTTTGCCCAACCAATAGCAGACCAGTTGCCACTTGCTTTGATAGTTTGTACCATAATGTAATGACATTAATTCATTGTGTATCCAATGCAATGGGCCCCAATATTGTAAGACTGTACTGTGGGAATCCTGGTTAAGAACCTGTCCTTACTCCTGTATAATGACCCCAAACACACACTCACACCCTCTATGGGGTGTTTCTGGGTCAGCAGCTCTTTTTGTATTGCAGGGATCTTTTGTGTGGCTGTCTTCTCAGGAAGCATTAGTGTAACACTATATAGATCACAAACGTATGCAGGGTTGTCTTACAGCCACTGATAGCCTTATTCATTTACAGTACACTGCACACATTTACATGGCTGCAGTACAATGTACACACATCTTTACACTGTCTGTATCGTTTACACTCAGGGGGGACAGGTGAGGCCTAGTGGTTAAAGAGTTGGGCTAGTAACCTTAAAGGTAGCCGGTTCGATTCTCAAGGCCGGCAGATAGCGACTGTGGGCTACCATACTTAACAATCACGTCACTTTCAGTTTACATGACGCGTGTGGGCTAACTTTTCAGCAATGTAAATAGTTATGTGTGCAAAAGCTACACCTACACTGAAATTGGTCAAAAATTACTTATATTAAGAAAGAATTTCTTTCTATAACAAACCTAAGCAGTGACCAGTGCCGATGACTGTTTGCATGTGTTTCCTTTAGGCCCAGGAAAGGACCAGGAGGAGTTAAGGCGAAAGGTAGAGAACGGCGTTAGAGAACTGTGGTATTTCGTACGGAGCGAAGTAAAGAAACTCGGACAGGTGGAGACTGGAGCTGTACAGAAACATGTCGACACTCTCCTGCAGGACCTGGGACACCAACAGAGGTTATACACATACACATCAGCAGTTCACCAATACCGGGATATTGAGATATCCATAGAGAACTGATTTATATTGACATAGCTTATAATTGATGAGTTTTAGTTAACTAAATATAGACAACAACATAAACAAACGTCTTTCCCCACCATTGAAGAGTTATCTCATCAATTAAGAGAAAACGCTCTCCTGCCAATGACGAGTTTTTACAGCAAACCATTTTTACGTTATTATTCACTAGGTGGCGCTTTTACCCAACTTATAAATCACTGAAGCATCCACTGATTCAAAAACAGTAAAAATTCTGTGTATGTTTTGATCTTGAATCTTATCTCTAACAAAAGTCCTTTACAAAAATGCAATAATCTCTGCTTTTTGCTCAATTTTTTTTATTTTTTAAGAAACCTACCCATATTTGAGAGGCAATAAAAAGAAAACAAATGAAGATAGGATGATTTTTTTTTAAGTAGAGGGTCTGTTCTTTCATTTAATTTATCAAATAAGTTTTTGGTGTCCTCAGAGTATGTATGTGAAGTTCTAGCTCAAAATACCAGATAATTTATTATAGCATGTTAAAATTGCCACTTTGTAGGTGTGAGCAAAAATGTGCCATTTTTGTGTGTGTCCCTTTAAATGCAATTATCTGATCTCGGCACTAAATGGCAGTGCCGTGGTTGGATAGTGCAGGTTCAGGGGCGGTATTATCCCATTCTGACATCACAAGGGGAGCCAAATTTTAATTAACAATTTTTTCACATGATTGCAGAGAATGGTTTATCAAAACTAAGTTACTGGGTTGATCTTTTTCACATTTTCTAGGTTGATAGAAGCACTGGGGACTCAATTATAGCACTTAAACATGGAAAAAGTCAGAATTTCGTGATACTGTATGTCCCCTTTAATAGCATCAATTTTAATATTTATTAAAAAAATTATATTAGCTTGGCTTCTTTAATGTATGTTAAATATTTTAAACAATGATAAAACATATCAACAAGTAAAATAAAATAAAATAAAATCAACAAGGAGAACAAAAAAGTTTTGAGTAGAGTACATCAAAAAGTTGCCCTCCAGATGTTTTCCAAATGTTTTATTCATTGTGTAGCCCTTGCTCAGAAAAAATTTGAAGACCTCTGGTCTATATCATTCACACCATGCATCATTTATATGTGAGGTAGTAAAAACTGACTACTGGTTGATATGTATAATACTTTTGAAAACTAAAATAGAAAAAAATCGAAAATTAACTAAATTTGAAATTGTGGCTAATATGTGACACTGACTTTGAAATTCATAATCTAATTTGAGATACGTAATATCAAAGTTTGATTTCAGTCATTAATTTCACATTGATATCAATCTATGGCATTGCCTTACTCAGTCAATATTAAAGTTATAAAGGTTATATTTTCACAGAATGTGCTTTACATTATGTAGGATGGTTTTATGTAGAAAACAATAAATCACAAAATAAGACTTTTATTCACAAAGTGAGTCACGCATTATTTGCTTTTAATACTGACCTTATACCAGTACAGACACGACTGCATTACAGTATTACAATCTGACACATATAGCTAGAAGTGAATAGCTTAGCCAGAAGTGCTTGCCTTAATATGCCGCACTTCAGTAGAATATATTAACACACACACTTTTCACGCTTAAGCTTACGTTCACTCGCTATAATCATGTGCTACATTTCATTACTGGGAAAAATTCTCTCCCTCTCTAATCTCTTTATAAACAGCTATAATCTCACGGGTTTGTAATGCCATTACCGAGCTTTAATGGGTGTGTACGTTTAGATCAGCGCATTTGCTCGCACTTCAGAAAAAAGTTGCCCGCGTAATGCCGCACAGCCGCTAACAAATGATGTCATTAATAGAGCGATCATAATTGCATTGTGGATGATTAGCCATGCTCGACCCGGCTGTGGTTATAACGTGGCTGCATGGCTAATTCAATATAATGTGTTTGTTTGGAAAATGCTCTTTAATTGGCCGTAATCAATAGGTTTAACTAATAAAAGATGCAACTTAGTTTGAAGTTGTAAACTGTGTTCATTGGTGATACCTGTTTGTGATCTTTAGGTCCGTCATGACTGACCTGTATCATCTGAGCCAGGCAGACGGTGCTGGAGACTGGAGAGAAAAAGAGGCAAAGGAGCTCTCTGACCTGGTGCAGAACAGAATCACGTACTTACAGGTAAATCAAACACACACTTCTCATTGAGGTGGTTGTACACTGCAAAAAAAAAAAAAAATTCTTAGTATTTTTGTCTTGTTTTTAGTAAAAATATCAAAAAATTCTTAAATTAAGATGCTTTATCTTGACCCAAGAAAATAAGTCTAGTTTTTAGTCCACAAATATCAAATTTAAGTGGATTTGTGCACAAAACAAGCAAAAAAAATCTGCCAATGGGGTAAGCAAAAAAATCTTGAACATTTTTGTGATACACTAAATTCAAGGAAAATTTGCTTACCCCATTTTTTCCCCCACAAAATCACTTGAATTTGACATTTTTTGTCTAAAAACTAGATTTATTTTCTTGGGTCATTTTGCTCATCAGGAAAATACATCTTCATTTAAGAATTTTTTGATATTTTTACTGAAAACAAGCTATAAGAAAATTTTCTTGAAAATCATTTTTTGCAGTGTAAGTAAGTATTTTTACATTTATGCATTTGACATATGCTTTTATCCAAAGCAACTTACAGTATACATATTTATGGGTGATTCTTGCGAAATCTATGAGGTGTCATGAAACATTTTGATAAAAAAGGTAAATGCAAAGTAAGATTATCAAAATAAGAAGCATACAGTTACAAACATCTCTTCATGTACTATTTTGCACATGATTTCAAATGACATTATACAAACCAATTTTGTTTTTTTTTTCACATTTAAGGGAAAAAATGTCATTACTGCAACGTGTCCATGACTGGATTTGAGTTCTTTGACATGGAAATATTTATAATTAAAAAATCAAAAAAATAAAAAGCTTTAATGCATGTTATACTATAAACATTTACAGTAAAGAAACATGTGTTATTTGGTGATCATTGGTAAATTTAGAGACAATAATAAGGAATACAAATGTGTCCAAGACCAGTTTTCTCATCCTCCGCAACAATTTTCAATCATTGTTTAAGCCTTCAAGGAACTAACATTTTCAAAAAAAAAAAAATTTGTTGGAAGGGACATATTTGACTGTGACACTCAAGATGGCTACCAGGTAAGCAGTTCTTATTTTTTCTCTTCAGATAAAAGTTAAAATTTCGTTTGTCATAGTACCTAGAAAACTTTTTAGTTCTCATTACCGAAACATGATTTTGTAAATGCATATATTTAATCATGTTGCGGTAATGATAATTTTTGATAATGATAATCTAAAAATGTAAATAATTCTATAGAAAATATTATTAAATCCTCTAAAAATAATGGTTTGGTTCAGACCTTAATCTTATATGTGCAAAAAAATTGGCTTCAAGGCTTTTTTAAAATTCTGATGCTGGACACCTTCTAAATCTGAATTTCGTGAGAATCACCCATATGTGTCCCCTGGGAATTGAACCCATGATCTTTACATTGCTGACACACACCTCTACTAATTGAGCACCTCACATTTACCACATTTGTGAGACATTGTTGGTCCTCTTTATGGGATGCTGGAGTATCTACCAGGCTTTTTAACTAGCTAAACCGCCAGGTCAAACAGATTAAGCAAAAGGAATGCTGGTTAACCAGATTTTTTCTTATGGGTTTGTTGGTCCACCAGCTAGACCGGTCCCAAACCAGCATTAATCCACATAAGCCAGCCTGGCAAACCATGGAAATGCTGGCCAAAGCTTGTCTTTCAATCCATACTACATTGTTGTACTAGCCTATATTTAATAGAGCATTTTCACTGTGAACTGTGTTTTTCATCTGTTTTTCAATAAACACAACAGTACCTTACCCAATAATAGTGTACTGTACCTCCAAACAAAGATTTAACAAAATATCAAAAACTATATACGGAGTCCAAATATAGCAACATTTTGTTAAAAAAATCATATTAGTAGACGTCTAATCTTTATATTGGTGAAAGTGTTTTCTCTCGCTGTCTAGGTACAGCACTGGGTCCATCTTTCACAGCCTCATTTACATGTGTATGACATCTACTTTGACTAGAGTCTATAGCGGAACAATTGCACTTACTGTAAACACACCTCCTGCTTTCCTCTCTAAAGGCTTTATATCAGGATATAGGTGGTGATTATATTGCAGTTGGTGGAACAGAAGCATATTGTCTATCTCCAACTGTATATTGTTTTTCTGCACTGAAGCACACAGTTTCAAGCAGCAGATCTGAGCTAGATTGTGTGTTTAACACCGCAATCCACGTGGCTCCCGTGGTAAGAATTTAAACCGCTGTCAAGTTATGACCGGAATGTCGGACGCATTTTGTGGGCCAGATAATAGATAGTTTTACCTGACGATCTGCACTTTTGTGACAGATTTAATCTTACGTTTAGTAAAGAATGTTAAAGAGATAGTTTACCCAAATATGAAAATGTTGTCGTCATGTGCACACCCTCGTGCTGTTCTAAACCTGTATGAGTGTCTTTATTCTGTTGAACACAAAGGTATTTTGATTAGTGATTTTCTGTTTGTCTCTTATTTACTGTAATATCATTTGTGTTATATCGACTATACAGCTTTCTTAATATAGGCATTGGCCATAAAAAACCCATATCTATCGTCCACTAATTATGACATAGTTGACGGCATAGATATGTATAAAGGCTAGATGTGTTACGGCGGAGTCTCTAACGTCATCGCCTGGCGGCCATCTTACTTCAGACAGCTCGCTCATTCGTAGCATTGTGTTTAATGGTGCAGGTACATTGAAAAAAATGATTCATTGAATTTAATCAATTTTTTTAAGGTAAGTGGTTGCAATCAATTTATT
Source organism: Misgurnus anguillicaudatus (assembly GCF_027580225.2). Lineage (NCBI taxonomy): Eukaryota > Metazoa > Chordata > Actinopteri > Cypriniformes > Cobitidae > Misgurnus > Misgurnus anguillicaudatus. Next base: position 193,571 of record NW_027395278.1, read on the forward strand.
TAAGCTACATTTAAACAAAAGTTTTATATTTTATTTTACTTAACTAATCTTTTTTGCTTAAAGGATAATTCCGGTATTTAACACTTTGAGTCTCATTTCTGGTTTGTTTTGGATGAACTACAGTGATGGACACAGAAATTTTGACAATGGGTCGAGTCTTGACTTTTCGACTCATGTAGAAGCGTCTCTTGACTGCTTCAGAATGGAAGTCAATGGCCATGCACAAACGTGTCATTAAAACTAGGGATGCACCGAATCCAGGATTCGGATTCGGCCGAATACTGGGCTTTTTGACGGGGTTCGGGTTCGGCCGAATCCTAGATTTTTTTTCGCCCGAACCGAACCCTAGGCTTGCGCTACGCTAGTCGACGTCACGCGGCCGTTGATTACACACATCGGGTGCTGACGTGGAGATGAGCTTTTTCTTTCGGTGAGCCTTAGGGGCTGGACACACCAAAACTTTTAAACACGGCTGAAAACGCCTTGAGGACGCCAAATGCCAGCTGTTTTTCAGCCGAGCGCTTGGTAGCTGTGATGCTTCAGCTGTGAGCCGGTTGGTTGCTGTGGTAATGTCCCGCCCCTCCTCCACTGTAATTGGACGGCCGTGTGAAAACTGACATTGACGAGCGGAGCTTCTCACTCAAAGTTAAATATAGTTTTCAGCGCGGAGCTGCTTGCTTATTGGAAAAACGAGCGTGTCGCAACGCAATGCTTTCATTAAGCATATGCTTATGGTAATTGTCAAAATAGTTTCCCAACTTGTCATCCTGGCATAATGTAAAGTTAAAATAAATAAAATGAAAAATACACTGCTGTGGACGTTGTTTACTTCATTAATGTGCTTTACTGTGTTAATGGAATAAGGATGCGAGTAGGATTCGGTATTCGGTTTCGGATTCGGCCGAATCTTAAACGGTGGATTCGGGATTCGGCCGAACCTAAAAAATCTGGATTCGGTGCATGCCTAATTAAAACAACACTTAACGTTCATTGTCAAAACTGTACTACTCACCGAGTGGTTCGTGGTGTTCGTTGATGATTAAAAACAAATATATTGGCACAATGTATGATTTCAATCCGTGTTATTTGCTATAGTGGAACTATTTTTTCAGATACCTCACAACCGCGTATGTACTTCCGCTCTATATTTGAGTCTGAAGCATGAATGAACGTAGTCCAACAAACTGTAATAAAACGGTAGCATACTTTCAAAATCAAGTTTATTTATAACACTTACACCATCCAATATGTTTTTTTCATCGGCAGAACAATAAAGAAGATATTTTGCAGAAACCCCAGTGCTCCGTCATGCAAGTCAACAGATCCGCACACTTTAAGAGCTAAAGCATATATATCCAATACAACAGTAATCCCCCATAACTCCGTGTGACATATTGAAGTCTTGTGAAGCAAATCAATCAGTTTTTGCAAGAAACTGAAAGTTATTTACAACACTATTAGCGTAAATGCCAAAGCAGGAAGCGCTCTTTACGTTCAAGGCGATCTCTTCCACACTGGTGCCGTTTGGTGGCTGTTGGCTATGGATGTTGGTCTGTCTGCGCCACCTATAGAGCGGAAGCGTGAAGCGCACTTCCTGCTTGGCAAAAGCTCTGCATTAACGCTGTAAAATATTTATATATATATATTCGAATCTCAAAACTGAAAATCGAATGTCAACCCACGGAACGAATATTCGAATATTCTGGTCCAGCCCTACAAATATGGGAAAAATTTCTTCTGAGAGAAACCGAGCGAAAAAACTACAACCACATGTAAACAAACAGACCCTTTTCTGTTTCCCGACGGCAGAGTGATATATCAGCGAGCAAAGAGTCTTCCAAGAGAAGTCAATGGAATTTTACAAAATGCCAAATAAAACACGACAGAAACTGTATTTCGCTACACAACTTGTTTTTAATCATCAACGAACACCACAAACCACTCAGTGAGTAGCACAGTTTTGAAAATGAACGTTAAGTGTTGTTTTAATGACATGTTTGTGCATGGCCATTGACTTCCATTCTGAAGCAGTCAAGAGACGCTTCTAAACGAGTCAAAAACTCAAGACACGACCCACTGTCAAAATTTCTGTGTCCATCACTGTAGTTCATCCAACACAAACCAGAAATGAGACTCAAAGTGTTAAATACCGGAATTATCCTTTAAATGTAGCTTAAATAAATTTATTGCAACCACTTACCTTAAAAAAATTGATTAAATTCAATGAATAATTTTTTTTCAGTGTACTTTTAAATGACCATAACTTGCTCAATTTTCTACCGATTTTCAAACGGTTTGGTTTCTTACAAACATTATTAACGTGGCTGTAATTATGGATGCTTTAATTCATGAAAATTATTCATTAAGTATGCAGTGTCATAGGTACATCTCTGACGTTTATAACAAACCAAACCGTTTGAAAATCGGTAGAAAATTTAGCAAGTTATGGTCATTTAAAAGTACATGCTCCATTAAACACAATGCTACGAGTGACATCATGTGGTAAGATGGCCGCCAAATGCGGACGTTCCACTCAATTGGCCAGCAGCGCGGGTGAGACATCTAGCCTTTATATCTATGGTTGACGGTACCCACTGTATTTTTCCTACTATGGAAGTCAATGGGTACCGTCAAGTGTGTGGTTACCATCATTTAAAAAATATCGTTTTTTGTGTTTAACAAAATAAAAAACTCATGCAGGTTTAGAACAACATGAGGGTGAGTAAATAATGACAGAATTTTTATGTTTGGGTGTCACTTTAAACTTGTGGTAATCTTGTCAAGAAAATGACTGATTATGAAGTAGGGCTGGGCAATATGGGCAACAAAATTATCATGGAAATTTTTTCCATATCAGTCGATATCGATAATTATCATGATGAATAACAAATCTTTATTCCTCTCAAATTTAAAGGCAAATAATTTTCTTCTGAATGACAGTTGTAAATACCAGACATTTAATTATGATTTTAAACTACGTTTTATTCAGAACATGATAAATACTTTCCAAACAAGTGATCCATTGAGGTAGAAGACTATATTCATTTTCAGGCATCTGTATTAAATATATTAGTCTGTCATTGTCTGTCATTAATCTATGATTTAACATTAGCAATAAATACAAATAAAACACTGCACAGTCTTCACTGTTTGAACGAAATTTTTACAGCTGCAAAAGTTGTTCAGTTAAGAGTAGTCAGTGATTTTTATTTTTGGTGTGTAATGAACATTTCTGACACAGAAAGCAGCAGGCTCCTGTCACTTTAAGAACCAAGACAGACTACTTTAAGTTTCAATATACGAATAAACATCCAGCTGTTTATGTTTACTTCAACAAAAAAAGAAAAGTTTAGTGATCACGCTTGTGTTATACATATACAAGCTATATACGCTGAAAAATACACACTCATACAGTAACGTTATATTCACTGCAGTGGTGGATCTGCTATTTTCTCAGCTTTCTTGAATTTGTAAATGTCCTGTAAATATACTTTTAAAGCTGTGTGGACGCTGGAAGAAAGTACAGTATACTGTACCTTTTGTCTGCTGTGTTCCAGGCTTTGACGAAACCTGCATGCGCCTCCAACATTACACAAAAGGAAAATGTTTTCACGCATTTGAGATTCTGTGATTATGTCTGCGTTTTATAGGGCAGTATACATGAATAACTTTGCTGGTTTAGCTTGTGTTCACTAGCAAACCAGCACCAAAACACAGCATATGCTGGTTTTTCCAGCAGGGTATAGCCGTTTGTTTATGTTGTTACTGCTTAAACCGTCTATAAGAAAAAAAGCGCCAGCCATGCAACTAAAACAATTATTCATCTATAAAATGTAATGTTTTAGTCAGAATTAAAAATGTAAAGAACATATTAATATCTTTAATATGTAGTAAGACCTTGACAAAAAGTGAAATCAATAATTGAAATCAAAACTTTGATGATCCTTATCTCATAATTAGATTGAAACTTCAGTCTGGATTTCACAGACAGGGTCACAATTTTTGACAAAATTCAATTGTGCAAAAATGTTAACAGTTGGCATGCATTGTTTGGTTTGAGTGATCCTTTTACTGATATCTTTCTATGCCTCTCTCCCCAATAGTCAATCTTACTCTCTCCATCTAGTAAAGGTTGTAAATGTCTGTTACTAATTTAACTTCAGTTAATAGCTTTGTGTCAGTTCTGTTTCATATTGAGTGCTCTCTAACAGAGAAAGAGAGAGAACGTGAGAGAGAGAGAGCAATAATGAGTGCAGAAGTGTGATTAAAGTGATGGAGTGTTTTTTACTGTTTAAGTGAGAGAGAGAGACAGGTTAATAACCAAGACGCCTGTCTGTGTGTCTCTTATGAGGAATGACAGTCATGTCTGTCTCACTACACTACTGTCATACATCTTTTATCTACAGTACAACTCTCCTGCTCTCACGCTTTCTGTTCCAGTCATTCTCCTTTAAATCCCTATTGTCTCTTGCCCTTTTCTATTTTCCACCCTGTTTGTTTTATCTCCTTTTATCCAGACTAGATCATTCAGACATTGTCTTCTACCATCAGGACCACATTTATCATTTCCTGTAGCACATACAAAAAATATTTTCCTTCAGGAACGTATCCATCCAAGGCGTTTCAGAGACCTGAACCAGTCATCAGGGATTAAACGTTTCAAACGTGTCTTGGAAAATCTAGAATTTGGGAACGTGGTTTTCCAGTCAAGGAACATTTAGTTAAATGATAAACAGTTGAAAATGGGTCGTGACAAAATTGGTTTGCAAGATGAGAAATTCAATTTTTTTTAAACGTGTTTTAAAAGCAAGCATCAGGTTTATTTCAATGCACAGTGTATTTATGTTAATTTTATGCAATAGAAAATACATTTGCATTAGGGATGCATATCAATTAATCGCGATTAATCTATAGCAGAATAAAAGTTTTTGTTTACATCATATATGTGTGTGTACTGTGTATAATAACTTTGTATAGTTAAATGCACACACATGCATGTATATATTTAAGCAATGTTTACATGTGTATATACATTTGTATATTTATGTATAATTTATATTATATATAAATATAAATACTTAATATATAAATATATTTTTTTCTTAAAATTATACATGCATGTGTGCATATTTATATATACATAATTATTATACACAGTTCACACACATATATGATGTAAACAAAAACTTTTATTCTGCTATAGATTAATCCCGATTAATTGATATGCATCCCTAATTTGCATCATTTTTATGAAAGTTAAGACATATGGAAGGTATTTTTGGACGATTTTATTTTTTATTTTATAATTTAATTAATTATTTTATAATTTAATTAATTAATTAAAAAAAGTCCAAAAATACCTTCCATAAAGACTGAATGGACCTGAAATGTCAAATGGTGTAACCGCCAATTGCGGCAAAGAATGAGAAATATTAAATATTTTATTCACCTTGATGGCATCTAAGCGTACAGTAATCATCATTAAAAAAATCCTTTTAAAATATAATTTTATTAATTATTTCTAAATGTACATTTTAATGCGTTTTTGTTGTAATATTTGTCCTGACATGCTGAAAACAGCTCTGTTTTCTAAATAATCTTTGACAAATGATGTTAACATTTATGTAAAAAATCATATTACACTAAACTAGATGATTATATTTTATTCCACATTATGAATATATTTATATTTTAAGTAAGGGATAATGTAGAGGCAGCCGGTAGTTATTGGGAAATAAGCCCCGACAGTGTGATCAGGACCCGACGCGAAGCGGAGGGTCTTGTATCACACTGAAGGGGCTTATTTCCCAATAACTACCGGCTGCCTCTACATTATCCCGCTTATTACACGGCTACTTGCCACATAAGAAAAAAAACTGGACATGAATATGAATTTGAAACGTTTTATTGGCATATTTGTTTTAAATTAACATTTTTATCCTTCCGCGAAACTTTGCACAGATGCATAAAATGATCGTAATACCTTATTAAGATCCTCTGCTTCATACTTGTCTGTCTCCATTTTTTCTCTTTTAGCCAGTCTTTGAGAAGTTTTAATGCCCATTCTGTATTTTTTTGTGTGATGGCTTCGTAGCTGTCATGCTCTATTTTGTCAAGTTCAGTCTCAGTAAGCTGTCTGTGTCTTGTCGTGGTTGTCGAGTGTTTGTCACAAGATGGCGCCAAACAGACAGTAATCTTTATTGATCTTTATTGGCGCGGAGCGATTTTACTTGTGCAAGTAGTACCGGCTATGCGTTATTATTTTGGAGCGGTTATTATTTGAAATGAACGAACCTGCAAATGTCTCAACTGACCAATCAGAATCAAGCATTCCAGAGCGCCGTGTAATAATTTAAAAGAAATACTAGTTACACCAGTTGACACAGGTCGGTTACACCACACTGACATTTTTGCAATATCCCCCAAATATTCTTTCAAAATGAAATAAAAGCAGAAATTTTAGACTTGGTCCTCAAAAAAGAGAATGTATGCAAGAAATCTGCAATTTTATTTTGAAATTTTACATTTTATTCATCGTCACAAAATAATTAACGTCATTGACCCAGATGCAAAAATAATCTGTGATGCGGTTGCACAATTTAGGCCTGGTGGTGACCCAGCTGTGCTGATAACCACGATCGCACACGCTCTTGAGTGTTATTGCTTAAATAGTATAGTTATTAGTCACATGAAATGTGGTGGAAATAATGGCTTGAAAAGGTCGAGAACCCTGAACCATGTTTTCCACCCTGTTTTGTGTTTCGTCATGTTTTTTCTTGCTGGCTGCATTTTAAAGCCTTATAATACGAATTTCTTGGACCTGCTCTGTGAACAGTAAGGTACAGAAAAACCACTGAGCTGTTTGAGTTTGCCAAATACAAATTCATATTGTTGCACTGTGACATCTGACAGATCAAGAAAACTAAATCTCTCTCTCTTTCTCTTGCTCTCTCTTGCTCTCTCTCTCTCTCTCTCTCTCTCTCTCTCTCTCTCTCTCTCTCTCTCTCTCTCTCTTTGCTTGTCTAATCCACAGAACCCTCAGGACTGCAGTAAGGCGCGTAAGCTGGTGTGTAACATCAATAAAGGTTGTGGTTACGGTTGCCAGCTCCATCATGTGGTTTACTGCTTCATGATCGCCTACGGCACGCAGAGGACACTCATACTAGAGTCACAGAACTGGCGTTACGCCACTGGCGGATGGGAAACGGTTTTCAAACCCGTGAGTGAGACCTGTACAGACCGGACTGGTGCATCAACTGGACACTGGTCTGGTAAGTAGCATGCATCTACATGCTATTTCGTTTATATAACCTTTATATCTTTAATATTGACTGTGTAACGGCATGTCAATGTGTGAAATGAATGTATAGGAAGCACCATGGCTATGACTACTTTGATGCTCCTCATCTCACAGTTAGATTGAGACTTTACATGAATTTCACAGATAGGGTCACATTTGAGATATTTAAAGATAATTTTGATCTCAAATGGACTCTTTTATGCACTGTGTTATTGAAACTCATAGGGTTGGCTACTGGCAATGGCAAGAACCTGGGTTTCGATGTAGTCATAAAAATATATAGCTTAAAGCATCTGCCAGATGTATTCATGTATGTACCAGACGTCTGTTTGAGTCACAGGGTGTTGAATCAGTCTAATAGACTGAATCCAGCGTTCAGTGGGATATCTCCACAGCTGGTGTGAGCCTGCTGTGCCTCTTAAAAGAAAAGCCGAGGGGAAGGAGACACTGCCTTTAAAACATGAAAGAAATGACCTCAAAACAAAGCAGCACTTTTTCGTCACTCTCTTTTTCGTTTATTCTTTTAATCCACAGATGACATAATCTCTCTTAGTTTCTTGCACTTTTCCCTTCTGAATAAAACTTAGCTTAAACCACCCTACGCCGGATTGTTGGTCTTAGCACTGTCCCAGCAAGTTTTCTGGTTTTTAGGGGTTTGGGAAATTGTCGGCTAAATAATCCCAAGTAAAGCACATAAAGCATAACCCTCTTAATGTGTCCGGTTCTGACACATACAGGGTCAAAGATCAGAGAGAGTCCTGCAGAATAATCCAAATATAGGCAGAATTCAAATGAGCCAGTGTCAGACAGAGACACTATGCATAAAAATAATAAAGATTCCTCCTCCCTGGAGTCCCCTCTTCAATTTATTCATCGGGATGCAAGGACAAGATGTAATTTAGATTCTCTTGCTGCTCTAATGAGGATGAGAGAGAGTTATTTTGTTTATCAGTGCAGCGAGGGGCGCTGGCTTGGAAAAACCCCATCTTCATGCAAGCCCTGACAGCAAGGTTATATAAGAACAGCTGGGGAGATACTCGAGCTTCTCTTTATATGGAGAAAATGTGTTTTAGCATTCAGTGCTGTATAAGGTATAATTTAAACTGTCTTATCTGTAAGATATCATCTGTAAAAGTAATTTAACATTACTTAATATTACTAATTAATATAATTAGAATAATTATATTAGAATGAATAATTTATATAATGAAATTTATCTTTTCCTATTCAAAATAAAAAAATATATAAATACTTTTTCTGTTTATTTCTATATTATCTTTATTTATATATTATATTTAAAGGAACAGTATGTAAGATATGTATATCAATTAATCATAAAATGGCCCTGATATGTCTCTAGACATTAAGAAATCATTTTCATTTCAAATACTTAAATCACTGACAACAGTGGTATGGCCAGTATATTGTCATTTAAAAAGTGGAGTTGCAGCCCTCAACTGATGTTAATGTTGTCATTTTGTGTATTGGCCACCAGTTGTGTGATTGCAGTGCCAGTTTTAGGCACAAGTTTTGTGATTGCAATACCAGTTTTGGCCACAATCCTACATACTGTTCCTTTAAATAATACAATTAATTATTATTATTATTATTATTATATACACTCTTAATACATATATATATATATATATATATATATATATACATATATATATATATATATATATATATATAATATATATATATATATATATATTACATATACATATATATATATATATTATATATATATATATATATATATATATATATATTATATATATATATATATATATATAATATATATATATATATATATATATATATATATATATACATATATATATATATACATATATATATATACATATATATACATATACATATATATACATATACATATATATACATATACATATATATACATATATACATATATACATATATATATATATATATAGTATATATATATATATATATATATATATACATACATATATATATATATATATATATATATATATACATATACATATATATATATATATATATATATATATACATATATATATATATATATATATATATATAAATATTATATATATATATATATATATATATATATATATATATATATATATATATATATGAAGAGCTCAGATGCATAACCCTTTAAGTGCATATTTTTTTCTTGTAAATTAGCATTTTTTATTAGCATTAAGCAGATTTGAAGCAAAAGTATTTAGTATAGATTATTCGGGAGCTTTCCCGCCTCCGCGCATACGGCCTTTCCCAAGCAAAAGTGTCTTAGAAATTGTAAATCAATATATTGTTTTATGTGAATGAGTAGGCCGAATGATTTTCACATCATTTTAAAGAAAAAACTCTAGACTACTAGATCCTATTTTGAAAAGTCTTGGAAAAGCATGTTTAGAATGAGTTTTGTGGACTTATCAGTGACTTAAAATTTTTGCTTTTTCAAAAACCATGCATAAACATTTTTCTCTCAAACATGTACATACATGTACATACATGTAGCTCATATAATATTGTAGCCCAGTCAGTGCATATCAAAACTTCTCCAGGGTCCTAAAAACCCCTTAGACCCCAGATGGGTAAAGAAGTTGTTTTTTTTTGATGGAGGTGGCGTTTAGCGGCTTTTGCATCTGAGTTTCTCATATAAATGTGTGTTTGTGTGTGCGGGTGTGTGTTTGTGTAAATGCATGTAGAAATGGCACATAGCACAGACATATTTTAAAGGTACAAGGTGTTCTGCCCCCTTTCATACTTAGATTTGTTATTTTCAACCCAGCGTTGGATCAAGAAGGGATGAGCCCAGCCCCTTGAGTTGTAATTTGTTACAACCCAATGTTGCACCCCCATATGCGGGTTGTTTTAACCCATTGTTGGGTCAAATATAAACATTTTCTGGGTGAATTTACCCCAGAAAATGTTTCCTTTTTGACACTATGCTGGGTTAAAATTAATCCAGCATTTTTTTAATTGCAAGAACGCACATTAAAGGGGACATTTCACAAGACTTTTTTAACATGTAAAAAAAACGTTGGTGTCCCCAGAGTACGTATGTGAAATTCTAGTTTATAATACCATATAGATAATTTATTATAGCATGTTAAAATTGCCAGTTTGTACATGTTGTTTTAAATCCACTAAATGGCAGTGTCGTGGTTGGATAGTACAGATTAAGGGGTGGTATTATTTATCACAAGGGGAACCAGATTACAATGACCTATTTTTTCACATGCTTGCAGAGAATGATTTACCAAAACTAAGTTACTGGGTTATTCTGTACATTTTCTATTTTGAAATGATGCACTGGGGACCCAATTAAAGCACTTAAACATGGAAAAGTCAGATTTTCATGATATATGCCCTTTAAATATGTACAGTGGAAGCATGTATTTAGCATCTATGGTTTGCACAGAGTATGTTTCTGGCCTAAGGGTGTCTACTTATTTCTGAAAGGCTCTCCTGTTTCCAGCCCACACACTATTAGGTGCAGGCAGCTACTTCGTCAGCTTTATCGACTTGCTAATTGTAAATTCATCTCATATTGAAAAAGCATTTTACATTTGGTCTATGATGCAATATTTCATTTCTTCTTTTTGTTCCTGTCTCCATTACTCTTATTGCTGTGTGTTTGTCTATAGGTGAAGCTAACGATCGGGACATTCAGGTCATCGAGTTGCCCATCGTGGACAGCCTCCACCCTCGCCCCCAGTACCTGCCCCTGGCCATCCCGGAGGATCTCGCAGACCGGCTACAGAGGCTTCATGGAGATCCGGCCGTGTGGTGGGTGTCTCAGTTCGTCAAGTACCTGATCCGCCCTCAGGCCTGGCTGACGAAAGAAATAGAAGAGACCACCGCCAAGCTGGGGTTCAAGCATCCCATCATAGGGTAAGACTGAAATACAAAACACATATTCGCAATAAAACACATTGGATTTATTTCATTGTCTAATTTTGGTGGTGGTTGTTAAAGAGTTACAGACCTTTGGTGTGTGTGTATTAGTACATTTCCGGCTGACGTCATAGGTATTCAGGCCAATCACAATGTACAGATTAGCTGGGCAGGGAAATCAGTGCATTTCAGGAAATCTGGAGCTACAAAAATGTACGGAATGTGGGAAATAATGTGTTTTTAACCATAAACCACGCAAACACATTGTATTATACCAAATTCACTAAATAACGTTGTTTTTAGCAATGAAATAGGTGCACTTTAAGGAAAGTATCACTGTTCTATTGTCAGGGTTCCCACAGGTCCTTAAAAGTTTGTGAATCTGTGTGGGGGGGGGATTAAGGCCCTGGGAAGTTTTTGAAAATATACATACATAGATACAGGTCATTGACAGTGCTTGAATCTATTTTATGCAATAAGATTTCTGGAAAAAAATCCATATATTCCCTGTGTAGTGTAGGATAATATCATAAAAATTCTAGACTTTTTAAGCACACGTGCTAAACTGTTCACTTTAAATGCTTATATCTTCTGAATGCGAATGTTGATTCATACCAAAAATGCTTTTTTGTATAGTTGTGTTTGACACATGAAAACGCCTCGGGTTACGTATCTAACTGTTGGTTTCTGAGAAGGGAACGAGACACTGCGTCTCCCTTGCCATAATTCCTGCGTCCCTATAACACCATCTTTGGCAATAATTCAGATAGCGATATACTTCCTGCCTCCCTCGTCACCCTGTCTTTTTCGTTAAGCCTCACCATTGGTTGAATTTAATATACACGTTCAGATGCACTTACCCTTGGAGGCGTCCCCTAAGTTGGCCATTCCCAAACTGTGGTCCAGTCCGTGAGGGTACTGCAGGTGGTCCATGTAAAGGCAAAATAAAATATAAAATAATATATTTTTTTAAGAATATGTATATAAAGAATATTGATATAAATTTTTAATTAAATTGTCGAGTTAAGCCTTTATAGGCAATTTATATGAAACAAAATGTTTGTAAATGGAATGAATACATGTAAGGCCTGTTGTTATTTTAATTTCCAGTAAGTTTCTTGATCTTGCGTTTCTGAAATGTTTTGCAGATGTGCTGTTAAGTGGACTTGTAAAACTCTGAAGATTAATAATCCCCTAAAATCGCCAAAGGTTTTGATATGTTTACTATATCCAAGTATTCTTGTTACTGTATGGATTTCATACTACTCCATTGCTATGGAAATAACCCCGTTGTTCAAATGAATCATGCACCTCTTTGTGCAGTAAACTTTCTTTTAACAAACCTGTTGTACTGATGGGATGACCAGTTATAGTTTTAGTGCTATTAAGCCTATTTATTACACAGCTTTCTGGAATGCTTGATTCTGATTGGTCAGTTGAGACATTTGCAGGTTCGTTCTTTTCCAATAATAACTGCTCCAAAGTAATAACGCATAGCCGGACTACTTGTATGTTTTAAATCCCTCCGTTAACTAAGGTGTGGGAACCCTGTATTGTGCATACTAATGATAAAGCATTCGAACCTTAAATATCAATGAGGTGGTTTTCTGGACAGAGTTTATCTTAGTCCCAGACTAAAATGCATGTTGGAGCTGTCTTAATTTAAAAACACCTTGCCTTGACATATGTTGAGATATATATATATATATATATATATATATATATATATATATATATATATATATATATATATATATATATATATATATATATATATATATATCAGTGTCATTGTTTTGTCTCAAGATGCACACCTGTATTGTTTTTTTTAAGGTTTGTTTGTAAAAATGACTTAAATGTCCTAAATATAGCTACTGTAAGGCATAGTCCTGGATTAATCTAAACCATGTCCAGGAAACTGCCACAATATGTTCAGTATATGCATTTGATAAATATATCATTAATATGATTACTCATTTAAGCCACCAATGTTTTATATAATATATAAGAAAAAAGTTGATTATGTCTGCAGGTGTAACTGTGCAGCAGCTTGGTGCATAAATATGTAATGCGCACTTACTGGAGTGCCTTTACTGTATAGCTTCCAACATCCAGTCAGAATTAAAAGTCAAAACTATTCCTTTGGTAACGTAAGCTTAAAACGCTAAAAGCTTTTTCCTGAAACTTTTCAGCCCCTTGGTACAGCGTGAGGGTAAAGCATTGACAGGTTTAAATGTGAATGTGTATGTGTGCGTGCGTAGAGAGATCATGTACAGTACATTCTGCAGTATGTCAGTGCATCAAGCACTTTAAAGGTCCTGCAGGAAAGGCCGGGGGATAGAGAGAAAGGGCGAGAGATACTTTCACTCAAACCACCATTGCTCCAACAATCAATCTCCACTTACATCCACTTTGCTGTCTTCTGGGAGCCCAACCGCTCAGAGCCATGTCCCTGTGTCTATCTCTCTCACACACATTCGCCTTTTATTCTGCCCCTCCTCCTGCCCGCACACAGGCACATAATGGTTGGCATTTTCGAAAATTCAGCACCTCAAGTGTAAAACCTTTAAACATCTGTTTATAAAAGTAGAGGAAATTTTATTCTGCCGCTTTGTTCTTTTTTGACCTTGAATGCTTTCTCATATGGATGCAGAATCGGTCTGACCCAGGTGTTGCTCTTCTCTCCAGGGTGCATGTGCGGCGGACAGATAAGGTGGGGACGGAGGCAGCCTTCCACCCCATAGAAGAGTACATGGTGCACGTAGAAGACCATTACAAGAGCCTGGCCCAGCGCATGCACGTGGATAAGAAACGCGTTTACCTTGCCACAGACGACCCCTCTCTGCTGCAGGAGGCCAAGACCAAGTGAGTGCAGACGTTTGCATTTAACGTCTAAAGAACGATGGGTGCTCGACTGATTATTAATGATGTATTCTGGACAGACTATATATCATTTGGATATAAAAAACCTGTGCACGTTTAGATAAAGAAGGTTGCACAGGTTGAGGTTGAAGGCTTATCGCAAATTCATGCACTGCTTTTTGCTATCTAGGAAACAAATCATTTTATAATAAAATGTCTACATGTTATTTTATTATCATACTCAACATGCTCCCCAAAAGCACATGCATCCATCATTAAAAAAATTCAAAAGTCTCTAGTGGGTTAATATGTCCTCTGAAGCGAAATTATGTAGTATTTTTCAATATTATATTTTTAGATTATTTAGCGATCGATATATCTCTTTAAACATACAGATTAGCGAGATTAGTTCAAATATGGATGTAATAAGACTGAGCACTCCTATTACTAGAAAAGGGGACAATGCAATGCTCAATTACGTCATTCTGTTGATGGAAGTCCTGCCTTTCTGTTTAAAGAAACCAATCATCAAACTATAAAGACTTATCATACTTTGTGGGAGGGGCCCTGTACATATTCACATCAGGCGCTTGCCAAGCTGTGCGCATGCAAAGTAGCCGAAAAAATTTGTTTAAGTGCAATTTTAGCTTAGAAAAACAAAAGTTATGGTACAGTTGTCAGATTTCAACCCCTCCAGAAAAACGCGATTATGCGTCCGCATATTTATGCGGGGGGCCGCATTTTTTAAATACGACACACTTTCCCCACATAAATTGCAGATTTCTGCTTGCAAAATATGCGGGGCTGGCTTGATTTCAAAATCCCCGCATTTTCGTAGCAAAAAGTCATATCTTAGCAGAAAGCTGAAAAATGTTGCATTTACTTCACACAAGCATAGCCATGTCCCTTGTTGTCATGGCGACGTGAACATCAATGAAAAGCTGCAAACTGTTTTTGCAAGTTCACGCAGTTTTTACATTTTTTAAGAAAACGTGCCGCAAGATCAAGGATTTTTGCCCGCAACAATCACAAAAAAAACTTTGGAAGGACTGAGATTTAGTTGTTAGTCAGAAATAAGTTGTTTAATTGTGATTTTAGCACGTAATTCTTGAGATATAAGTTTTTCCTGTTCAAGTAGATAAGACTTTAGACTTACATGACTGAAATAACTGCATGGATTTGTTGCAAACATGGTGGTTAGTTTTGCGACTTCCCTAAAGTGATATGGTTGTGGCTAGATGAGATACAGCAAAGGCCAAAATCTCATGAAATCTCCCCGGATGAGCGCTGTTTTTATCCTAATCCTACCCCCAAACCTAACCCTAAACCTAAAATTTCACAGGATTCAGGCCGTAGCTGTATCCCATCTAGCCAAAACCAAGGGACTTTGGTCTGACTTTAGCATGTTGCTAGGCTAACAGTTTCTCTGTAAATATTAAATTATATATTGACAGTGGCGGCCCGTATTTTGTGACTTTGACAAAATACTAGCAAGACACTAACTTAAAGGCGAGGTGCATGATCTCTGAAAGCCAATGTTGACATTTGAAATCACCTAAACAAACACGCCCCTACCCCTATAGAATCTGGACCTTCTTTTGATAGACCCGCCCCACACATACGCAACCCAGGCAACGTTTTCGGTTAGTAGACACGCCCCTTACTGCTGATTGGCTTCAAGTGTGTTTTGGTACTCGGCCCAACTTGTTTTTCAAAAATCACGCACCCCGCCTTTAACACTAAACTGCGATTACACATGAGATTAAGCGAGTATCTGGCAAACGCGAGCGTCTCTTTTATCATAAAACCCTTTGAAGCATCTGCAGCAGGCTTGTGTTTTAAGAAGAGACACGATGAACATGGTTCACATGACGCGCCAAACACATATTTTGATATGACGAACCACACACGTGATGGACTAAATACATGTTGTGACAAATGCGCCCTCGAAAAAGAAGTCATTGGCTGCCACTGCATACTGTAGACCATTTTATTAAAACTTTAAATACTTTTCAGAACTGCGTTAAAAAATTAAACAGTTATATACACCTGTAAATAGATATGTATTTGAATGACTTTGTCCAAGATAATGAAAGATGGTTTTGCATTCTGTGATTGCTTAGTTCACAAAGGAACCATGCAATACTGCTTTGTAATTTGTCCAAAAAAAGGTGTTTTTAAAACAGAATAATTTTCCTACCTGCCGTCTAAAACTGCTTTCTTATCAGGAGAGCTCCTATGATGCCTAAAATTGTCTGTAGGCATCTCAGTGGGTTTGGAACGAAGCCAAATGTGTGAAGTCTTTTAACACATATTTGTTTTGGTTTGTGTGCATGCAGGTATCCTGATTATGAGTTTATAAGTGATAATTCAATTTCATGGTCGGCCGGGCTACACAACCGCTACACGGAAAATTCACTGCGAGGAGTAATCCTGGATATCCACTTCCTGTCTAGAACCAACTTCCTGGTGTGCACCTTTTCCTCACAGGTACAGTTTGCCCTACTTCTTCTGACGGTTTGTCTCTCTGTGTCCTACGTGGACATTTTGTCCTTACAGAGCTCTGTGATCGTTGTGGGTTTCCCTGCATGCACTTCCCAAAACTCCCAGTTCATTTCTGTTGAGTTCAGAGTTGACGTTCCATAATCCTCGCTCTTTTGTGGCTGTGCTTTAAAATTTAGGGTCATTTTCATCCACCAGCTTTAGCTTTTTTTAAATACATGCAAGCTAAATGCCGAGTTAATTTTACATTTGGTATGAACCATCGGTTTTCTTCTCAGATGAGTGGTCTGGCAAAGAAAGGCAAACTTTGACCATCGTCTGAAAGTCTGGTTTTTACACCAAACCAATAAAAACTCAAAGAAATGAAGCCAATAAGATTAAACGCCTTATTCAGTCCACCGCCATGTTGATTCTAAACTGAGGATGTGAGTGACGGACGTCCAGAGCGTGCCTTTTAATAGGGTGACCATACGTGCCATTCTTCCCGGACACGTCCTGGCCAGGATTTCTGGTTCATCTTCCGAAAGTCGTATTTGTCGACCGCATACGTCATAGAGGATTATTATTATTATTATTACAGAAAAGCAACCGTTACATTTTAAGGAAAGAATGAAACTATGATTGTATGTCTTATGTTTTTAACTGAGTGGCGTATGCGGTCAACAAATACGACTTCCGGAATACGCACCGAAATCCTGGCCAGGACGCGTCCGGAAAGAATGTCACCCTACTTTTAATCCTATTGTTTTGTATCGGGATACTGGTCATTTAGCCATCAAAACACAGAAAATATATATTTTTTACAAATTATCACAGGACAAATAACCTAAGAAAATGTGAATTGTTAAATTAGACCTATGACATATGACCTAATTTGAGATGAGAATAGCGCATTGTGTATATAATATCTGTTTTAGATGTTGGTCTCCCAGCTTGGTTTTAGCTGGTATTGCTGATGTAGCAAGCTGGTCTAGCTGCGTTTTGGTCACTTTTTAAGGTGGTCTAGCTGTACTTAGCTGGTCAGGCTGGAAGACCAGCTGACCCACCAGCTTTGCCAGGCTGGGAGGACCCGCTTAGACCAGCTACTGCCACCTTAAACCAGCTAAAACCAGCTAGCAGCTTCTGCTGGTCTTTGCTGGATTTTTCAGTAGGACTGTTGGCTTATCACTAATTTCTGTTGTAAGCATGTTTACTTTATTTTATGTACACATTGCACTGCTCTTATTTAAATTTTAGGTCATAAGTCCTTTATAATTTTAACAATCCATGATTTCTGAGGTAATCATGATTTTCTGTGTTTTGGGGGCTGAATGACCAGACAATAAGTTTAGGGGCGATTCACATTTCACGTCTTTTGCGCGCACAAGTTCGTTGTTTCAAATGTAGGTGAGCGGTATGCGCGTTTATAATGCAAGCGACGCACATTTTTTTTCCAGGTGCATCCGCACCGCATCGAGTTAAAAACATCTCAACTTGTCAGAAGGCTGCAAGCGCACTTGTCATATGACAAGAACCAACCGACAGTCGCGTTTTCCACGCGGTTTTAGACGCAAAATGTGAACCGCCCCTTAAAGCGCACGCTCTGGACGTCCATCCGTCACAGCATCGGTTTGAAACATAGACTGTAAAAAAAGATGGGCGACGCCCGTTCGCTCTCTTCCATTAGTGAACAGTGAAGCCGCCAGTGTCCTGATACGTCTTGAGTCTGCCCAGTAGCGATTTCGGGACCAGTCCTGCGCAGTAGTGAGCAGGAAGTAAAGCCGCGAAAGCAAGGCCCCGCCTTCGCTTTCGCAGAATGCGCATATCACAGCTGTCAATCATGACGTGACACCACCGTTTTTATAGCATTAAATAACTAACTAAAAACAAACTTATTTTAAAAACAAACACTTGAATTTACATCAGCTTGATAAAAACTTCAGTAAATGACAGAAACCAGCTTCGGAAAAAAGATAATTGAAGTGTAATTAAATTGTTTAGTTGGTCTTAAGTCCCACTGAATAACATGGGGAGGCGGGGTTTATGACCTATACTGGGACCAGTCACTGGGGGGCGATCGAGACGTTTTGGCTTCACTCTTCAGGGCTTGTGCGGCACGCTTGGTTTGAAATCAACATGGCGGCAGGCTGATAAAAGCGTATTGCTTTTGCATCCGGCATGCAGTATGCATCAGACAGTGAACAGCATGTGGGTACTTTGTTCAAACAGTCCTTAATCTTCCCCTCAGTCTTTTACGAGGAGCACTTATCTTTGTAAAGTACGTTCGTCTTTGTCAAGTACACCTACGTGTCCTCTCATCTCCACTCTCAACAGAAAAGGTCCCGCTTTGAACGCGCATCTATGTTTTTGTTCTCTGTGCAGGTGTGTCGAGTGGCCTATGAGATCATGCAAACTCTCCACCCGGATGCCTCTTCCTTCTTCTACTCCCTCGATGACATCTACTACTTCGGCGGCCAGAACGCCCACAACCAGATCGCCATCTACCCCCACCAGCCGCGCAACAACGAAGACATCCCGCTGGAGCCCGGAGATGTGATCGGGGTAGCGGGCAACCATTGGGACGGCTATTCCAAGGGCATCAACCGCAAAACGGGCCGCACCGGCCTTTACCCATCTTATAAAGTCAAAGAGAAAATCGAGTTAGTGAAGTATCCCACGTACCCAGAGGCGGACAAACAGCTGAAGAAACAGTAGATGAGATGGTATAAATACTTGCATACTGAAATAAGAAAACCCTGGACCATACAGACAGAAATGCACTTTGTGTGAATGTGTATGAATGTGTTTGTGTGTGTATGTGTGTGTGTATTGTCTAGGGCTTGTTTACAGGGTTTTGGAGACGTTTCTAACCCTGGTGCTTGGACCACGAGTCCCTTTGAATCGAAATCAGAGTTATGGAGGACAACAGGAACTTGAAAAGACAAAGTGGATGAACTTAAAAACAATGGAAGGCACTGTACTGTAGGTACTTTCTAATTAATCTCCGGGAAATGAAGGGAACGGATACATTTATTTAAGAACATGATTGGAAGTGACTCTGCAACCCGAACTGATCATGAAAATAGGAATTATTAACCCGGTTACTCTTTCCTCTTATGCTCTTATACCTCCTCGTGCACAATGATGGCATTCTGTACTTGGCCACACTCCATCTGTTTCTCTCAGATCTTCACGCCACCACTATGCCAACTGATGCTGTACTGTTCTTCACACCCATGAGCTATTAATTTTCACTGCCATACTGTGCTTTTAAATGTGACTTATTGCTGTTTTCATTTTTATTGTAAGGTTTATCATGTGTTCGTGTGTATGTGCGAAGTGGAAAACAGTGCCTATAAGGGCGGACGACTGACTTTAACGGAATGCTGTTTAGGAATTCCAAGAGATTTGACTCTGGAGCCTTACGGATCAACCTTTCCACGCAGATTTACACTCCACCCCCTTTTCCACAAGGTGTCTTATCCACACGCACCCCTCCATCATGTTTTAAAGAGATCATTTTATGTTGTCGCGTTTTAAAATATAAAACAGATAAGATAAGAAAAAAATGACATATGAAGATGATGATACTAATATTATTAATGATGATGATATGAGATGAGAAAGAGTAAATATGGTAACAATGACACTTGCTGTCATAAATTTGAATTAAACATGAAGGAATTGTTCATTGTTTTATGTTTGCGGGCATTGTCTTTGGTAAGCAGGTCAAATAAACTTGATCGGCTACTACTGTAAGTTTCTCCCTGTGTTTTTGAATACTGTGTGTTTATCTAGCTAAGTTTGTTTAATCTGACAGAAATTTGGGATATTTCAAATGCATAAAGAAATATTTCACTTTCATAAAAAACAAATACAGATAATTTATTCACCCCCGATGTCATCCATGATGTTTATTAAAGCTGCCCACTAATGCTGCGTTCACACCAGTCGCGGTAGAGGTGTCAAGCGTGAGTGATTTCAATGTTAAGTCAATGTGAAAAAGCGTTGACGCGCATCTGGAGGTCTCGCAGCGCGAATGAGGTGTTTAGCACGGCGAGGTACACGCAATTCCACCTCATTTGCGCATGTAGTTTGCGCGAATGGCACGAATTGAGCGTTGCCGCGGGAAATGCGCGAGTTGAAAAATTTGAAAAACGTGCCACATTAACCAATCAGGAGCTTGCTCTAGTTCTGACGTGATTACAGGAACTGAGCGGAGTCACAGAAGCCCCTCCCATGGCGCAAATTCCGCGTTAAAGTCTCAATGACTAGAATGAAGTGAGTAAACTCAAAATGTTCAAGCGGCAAACTAGCCGCGGTAGATGTGCTTTTGATGCCTCAAACACGGCTGGTGTGAACGCACAGTAATTGTACATTTTAATTAGTTGATTAGTTCGAGGAAAAACACCTCAATCCTTGATTGATAGAGATGTGAAGTGGAGTGATCATTTCTAGAGGGTAATTTTTTAACCAAAAAGTTGACGTGCATACGCTGCCGGCAAACGTTAATGTATTATTCTTTCAACTTCAAATATATAGCTTATCATTTTTTAAATATAAGCAGTATATGATTCAACGCTAGCGCAAACGGTAACTAACGGGCGCCATTATCAGGCAAGTGTTCGTTCGTGTGGAACTGTGTACACGGTGTTCAAAAAGTGAGGAACGCTATAAGCTTGCTAGATCTGCCAAGCACCTGCATCTCCGTCTCGTCAAGGTCATCAACACAGATGTTCGTAAAGTATCAACGCGGACAAACTCGGGTTTCTTTCTCATAGTAGGCTGTTTTAAGAATGAGATCCGAGAAGCAAGTTATGCAGTGTAAATCACTGGTTTATTTTAGTGTTTGTTTTCTGCTTTATATTTTATTTATGTGCTGTTAATGCATAGACAATATTTGTTTGCGTTCTGCCTACTGTTTTCATTAGATGCAGTACATTTATTTATTCATTCGTTTCTAATTTATTTATCCTACATTTATTTAAATGTTTGTTTTTTAAGAAAAGAAAATGTACATTAAAGGGAATTTTTCCGTTCTACCCTCAGGGTTTTTATTTGATGATAATTCTGTCGTGTTTTTTTTTTTGACGTGTTTAAATACATGATGTTTAAATTTGCTGCATATTTATTTATTAATTCGTTAGACTCTAATTTATACAGTATATCCTAAATTTAACAAACATATCTACAATTTTGTTTATATGTCAGGCTATTTTAAAAACATCGCGCCTGACAGCTCAGCCTCAGATTTAATTTACTAAAGTTTTCACATCATGAATTTATAAATTTGTGAAACATGGACAAGGAGAGACTGATTAGATGTTTAAAAGCTGAAAAATATAACAAATCCCTCAAGCTTCAGATCATGCACCACACAAAGATAGAAAAATTAAAAGTGATAAAAAGCAGCAAAGAATTAAAAAAATTATATGCAAAAGTGCGGACCTGCCAAATTACAGAGATGCCGATTTGCGCAGTACTTAAATGATCAAATCACATTGGTGTTCGACGAAATAGGGTCGGTAATTTGCGGGGAAATTTTACTTTACAAATTACAAACATGGCCTATTAGGATTAATATCATAGACAACCTCCGCAATTATAACAAATGACAAGAGGTCACCAGGTAATACTAATCACACAGGGTGAATAGGGCGTAAGCTGTAACTGATCTAATAGGCTACTTCGCATTTATAAATTATTTAAATTGCCGGCCCGCCTGAGCGCTTAATTTATGTTTTAAAGGCTTATTATTATCAGGGCTCAACGCAAAGAATTTTTGTACTGGCCCGGTCGGCTTGTATTGTATTTGTTTACGATAGTTGTTTGTTTCAAAGCAAAAGGCTCCCAACTTATCTGCTTTATCTGGAAACTGACGGCAAACTGTCCAAAACATTGAACATTAAAATTTATTTAAGTGACTGAGGGCGAAGTACTGGCCCAATCTATACTGTTTATTGGCCTGAGTGTCTCTCACGCTGGCCCCGGGCCACCGGGCAGTCCTTTATGTTGAGCCCTGTTTATGGTTCAGTATGTTTTTGTAAACTCAAAAACTCAAACCATTATCAGATCCCCCCTTCACCGACCGTTTATATATTTAAATAATAAATTAATATCATAAACGTGATCTTTGGTCAAGGGCAGCCCTAATGTTTGTCTTTCATTGTTCAGTCGAGATGAAATTAAGTTTTTTGGACGAAAACATTCCAGAATATTTCTCAGTTTAATAGACTTTATTGGATCTCAACAGTTTACAATGCAGTTTAAAATTGCAGTTTCAACGCAGCTTCAAAGGGCTCTAAAAGATCCCAAATGAGCCATAAGAGTATTTCGAAGCGATCATCATTTTCGCCAAGAAAAATAAAAAATATGTATTTTTCTCGTCTTGCACTAGCCGTGTGACGCGCCAGCGTGACCTTACGTATTCATGTCGAAATGTCACCCATGACATATGCGAAACTACCGCTCCAGTATTTACAAGTATGTGGAATGATACTAATTAATGCCTTTGTGTCAGTTTATTGTTTAAAATGGTCCACAAATGTGCGTTTCACATATGTAACGAGTGACCTTTTGACGTGATTATGCAATACATAAGGTTGCGCTGGCCTGTCACCTGGCTGGTGCAAGACGAGAAGTTATGGTTTAAAAGTGAATTTTTTTTCTTGCCGATAATGATTATATACCTCAGTTGGGATCATTTAGAGCTCTTTGAAACTACAATTTGAAACTGCAGATTTGAAACTGTGAATGAGGTCCAATAAAGTCTATTAAATTGAGAAAAATCCTGGATTGTTTTCCTCATTTTACTTTAATAATTTCTTCTCGACTGAACAAAGAAAGACATAAACATCTTGGATGACATGGGGGTGAGTAAATTACCTGGATTTTGTATGAAAGTTGAGTAATCATTTAAGTGGGAGCGGGGAGGACATTTGTTTGTGACCCTGTCTGTGAAAACCCAGCTTAAGTCATTTTTTGTGATTTATAATGTATAATGTCTTTAATATTGACTGAGTAAATTGATTAAAATCAAACTTTGATGCTCCTAATCTTATAATTAGGTTATGAGACTTTGTCCTGGGTTTCACAGACAAGGCCACATTTAAATATCCAAGTTGGAGAACATCCTCAGTCTGCAGTTTTGTTTTAAAAGTGGTGTATGCTCATGTGTGTGTGTGTGTGTGTGTGTGTGTGTGTGCGTGCGTGCGTGCGTGTGCATTTTTAGTACCACACTCTCAGTAAAAGGTACAAGAGAATACCAAAGTTGTCACTGGTAGTACCTTTTCAAAAAGTACACATTTTTACTTAAAAGGTGCATATTGGTACTTCAAAGGTACATATCTGGGACCTTATTTAAAGGTAATGTCCCAGTGACTGTACTTTTGTACTTTTTTTTCTGAGAGTGCAGAGCTCCTAGGAGAGCTGTTCAGTCCTGTGAACAACTAATTACAAATCATATGTGATTGTGAGTGTGTGTCATAGCCCAATTTATAGTCCTATGTTTTGCTCCCAGAGGTCCCCTGAACAGAAGTTTGATTCCTCTCGGGTGATTCTGAACACAAAGGTCTCAAACTATAACACAATTTGACCATGTATTTGAATGAAATATTAAATAATTCATTAATAATAATAATAATAATAACTCCCAGCAGGATGTCATGTTGTACTTGAAGAATGCTATCAGAGGACTCAATCTGTTATCTGGTGATCTTGGGTTGCTCAGTGATGGACTGTGGCCTGATTTCAGTTGCGATAAATTAGATCCTCACTCGAAACATCCTTGTTTTTATTCTCTGTTTTTTCCAGACGTTCTTTCTTCTGTAGTATGCAAAAAAGATCAAAATGTTCACGGCAGTATGCATTTTCAATGAAAGCTTATTTTGAGCAGGAGCTGTTCATCTCCGAAAAAGAACCAAAAAGTTGCCTACCGTGTGAGCAAACACAACTAATGCATAGCCTTGCAAATCCTCAAAATCCATACAGGACATTTCGAGGCTTTTGGGTTTTAAACTTATGCCAATATAGTTCTTATTTTTTATTTGCTTAAAAAATCGCCATGTTTTATTTTGTGCCACCATACTTACTCTTGTAACTCCTCATGTAACAGTCTTTAAATAGAGAAAACATGAAAGTGTTTGGTGGCTTCCAAATTCATCCCTGTTTGGATCCTAAGGAATGAATGGGGCTAGGCTAAATGCTAACACATTCACGACACGCTGTACAAAGATTAAGTGCACACACTGAAAAAGATAGGTATGTATTAATGTATTTACCTTTCTTGTGGTCCAGTTAAATGTTAGGGGTACAAAACATTTAACGTACCCAAATAGGTACAACATTGTATTATGCTTTGAACAAAACCTTATGGGTACCACCCCAACAACAGAAATGGTACATTTGAATTCTTTATTTCTGTCAGTGCAACACCTGTAGTTCTTTAGGAGACTAAGACTAAGTGCTTCAATAAAAATCTACAGCTAGTAATTGGAAGATTGCCTCACAAATAAGTTTTCCAGAACGATTACCGCTCAGTCTGGCAGCAACCTCAATTAACTGCCAAAGACCCCCACATCACTATCTCTCGCTCTCATTGTCTCTCTCTCTCTGTCTCTCTCTCTCTCTCTCTCTCTCTCTCTCTCTCTCTCTCTCGTTGTCATTGGTTTGCATGTTGGCTTCAGCTGTATGTTTCTGGTCCTCTAGCGTCTGGGCTTTTCGAGCTGTTAGCAGCTGTGTTGATCTGATAGCACAGGTAATTAAGAGTTTGAGTCTCCACAACGACACACCGAGAAATTGCACTATGGCTCTTATCACTTCACACGTTAAATGTCTTTACTTTTTCAACCGGTTCTCATCTGCATTGCTCCATCTGTCTTTTTCTGCTCTAGATGCAAAACTATAAAATAGAGATTTGAAGGGAATAGAGTTCAGTATAATTCTTTTAAAATTAATCTTCAATCTGTTACTGAAAGTCAAGGTGTATTTAAGGTAAGCCTTTCTAGACGCTGTCAAGCGTCAGTCATGCTCTCTGTAGAATTTTATCCGTTTTCGTTTTTAATTGAAATTATACTTATGATGAGTTGAATAACTACATGTTAAACCAGGACATTTTGTTTTTGTTTTGTAACTCATACTATTGTCTGAATGTATATTTTTGATCATTATAAAGTTAAATTTCCATTTAATAGATTTAAACTAGTAACACGTAAGCCAATTGTTCATCTATCTAGAACTATAGTTTCATCTCAATTTACAATTTACAAGTTAGATTTCAGTCTATAGATCAGTCTATCAACCTGAACACTAGGAGAAGACTGATTTTAATTGCTTGCTAAGGCAATGAAACATCAAATCTCTATCCAAACATATGTACCATACGTTTTTATAAAATTTCACTAAAAAACTTTTTTTAGGTTGCTCTTCCTACTTAACATGTGGCTGGCAAGGATTTCACATCAATTTGTATAGAGCCACACCCCCACAGATTCACCAGTCTTTAGTGATTGATTATTGGCTGATTCTAATGGAAGGTGGGACTTCCTTCATAGCCGTATTGAGCAGTGTTGGGGAAAGTTACTTTTATAAGTAATGCATTACGATGTTAAGTTACTCCCCAAAAAAGTAACTAATTGTGTTACTTAGTTACAGTCATGAAAAGTAATACTCAAGTTACTTTGCGTTAGTTTTTCTTACTCTTAGCTGAGGCTTGATCTCTTTCAGGCCTTGCAGTTGTTTTTAATGACTGAGAAGTTCTGCATTCAGAAATTGCATATTTCCATCGCAAAAATGTCAAGCTCTAGCCTGCCATCTCCGTTTCTCAAACTGTTCCCGCTCAGGCTCGCACACATAAAGTGCGTAATTCTATGTGACTAAGTTTAATTATTAATAATTATCATTTTTTTAATCACATTAATTAAACTGAAAAGTAACTTGGATTACTTTTTTAAAAAAGTAACTAAAATATTAATGTGTACATTTATAAAGTAATGTGTTACTTTACTCGTCACTTGAGAAAAGTAATATAATAACGTAATGCACGTTACACTGGTATTGACTGTTGCATTTTTGGAATTTTGGTAAAATCTATAGTCTGGATTAATAAAACAATTATGACAAAAAATAGTTTTGTGTGGAAGACGTAATATAAGTGCTTTAACAAAAATACAAGCTTCATACTATTGCTTTTAAAGATTGTATGCCTTCCCTGTATTCTTCTGTTGTAGGTGCATTATTGTAAATGCAAACTAAATTACAGTAGTTATTGCATTTGGTTAAAGCACATGTGGTTTATGTAACCCTGGACCACAAAACCAGTCACAAGTTGCACGGGCATATTTGTAGCAATAGCCAAAAATACATTGTATGGGTCAAAATTTGCGTTTTTTAAATGCCAAAAATCATTAGAATTATCTATCTATATATCTATACTGTGCAAAAGCCACCATGCTACCATTAGATTTGTTGTTTTTGCAATTGTATAGTGATCATATATTTATTTCTCAGTCTCTTTATTAGAATACAACCAGAAAATACAGGGAATGTGTAAAACGGTATAAAAGTATAAGCTGAAGTGTCAAGTATTTCAGGTAAACTCCCCTTTCACTTGAGCAATAGCAGGCAGCTGCAGGATCTCTTAAACCGAAATGAAATTAAATCCTAATTTCTAATTCTAATCGAATGACTTCAGGACTTCAGTCTCCTCAAAAAAGCTCAAGATGTGTTTCGTGCCAAGAGAGGTCACACTAAATACTGACTGATGCCTGAAGAAGACATTTAGTCCTGAAAATTTTTTTTTTTTTTTTTCTGTACATATATCCTGTGTTTGTATCTTAAAAAAGAGTGAAAAATAAATATGGATAGACATTATAATTTTTGCACCCTCATATTCTAGTTTTTCCAGATCTCGACCAAACATGATCCGCAACAACTAACTTATACTATAACTATACACCAATGCAAAGCTTATTTATTCAGATGATGTATAAATCTCAATAAAAAAAAATTACGACTGGTTTTGTGGTCTATGGTCATATACAAGGGATAATTTATAGCCAGCTGGATTTCGCAGAATACATCTTGACAGGGTAATCAGGACTTGATTTAGGGTGGATGTACATTATCCAGTTTATGACATGGCTTCTTGCCATGTGTAAATATATGGACACCAAATATTGATTTGATTTATTTTAATAGCTCATTTTTTAAAAATGCAAATTAAATTTTTTCTGGAGGCTTTAAGCCAAGTTTTGAAGTTCAAACAAGACATGAATTTGGTTTATTCATTTGTAAATAAATTCTCGTATATGTAATTAATTATGCATATTTATATTGAATTAATTTAAGTATTAAACAGCACCTGTCAAGATGACTCACAGTATCTGAATGAGACTGTGTTATCAGTTGCTATCTTGGAATATAAAACCGCAGAACGTTGTCACCGGCCAATCAGAGTCAAGCATTTCGTTGCGCTGTATGATAAAGCGGGCAGAATTATATATGAGTCGCAATATATTACTTCAAATGAAGCTTGTTAGCTGATAATTTGTCACTTTGCATGAATTAGTCAATTAATTGAATCTTTAAAACTATCCAGCAATTTTTCATGAGCTCATAAAGGCTTTAAGTGATGCATCCCTGTATGTCTGAATAAAGTAAACCCAAAGCAGCTGGGTGCTTAAAGTGACCTCCACTACGAATATGAAGCGGTTTCACAGACTCTTCTAGAAATTATGCCAATGACCCCCGAAGCTTTTAAATGCAAAAACTGCTCCTTACGTTTTCACTCAGCCGAGTCGTATGGATGCTTTGAAATGACAAATGACTTCGTCAACGCTTTAAATGAGAAATCGCTGAACCGCATCAGACAGCAGATGGAATCCGTTACTTTAAAAGCTTTTTGGGTGGATTTTGCATCGAAAAGAAGTAATTGTCTGTCATTTGGACCGTCATTAAATGGACTGTGTGTGCATGTGTGCGCGTGAGAGAATGCAGCAGTGCGCACATCGATGTTTCGGCCAATATTCCTCCCTCGTGAGCTCTTTTATCGTACCTGCAATGCTGCTTTAGTCCTCTGAGCAGGAGACGTTTTAATTAACACTACTAAAGAATAAACAAACACTATTAACTGTTGAGCACTGGTTGTGACCCTGTCCGGCAGTTAGTGAGAAAGCCAGAGAGAGAGAAAAGGGTTGCCAGATCCCAGGAATGTGTGGCCCATCCGCTGTAATTAAGCTGTCAATCTGAGATAGTTAAATACATGTGTAGTAAAGGCATTGTTGCTTAAAAAACACAGAAGGATGAATTCTTACTGCTCACTATTTAAAGCCTTTATCAAATGCGATTTATAGAGCTATACATTTTATCAGTACTATACACTCACCTAAAGGATTATTAGGAACACCATACTAATACTGTGTTTGACCCCCAGTTTGACTGGGGGCTTAATTCTGCATGGCATTGATTCAACAAGGTGCTGAAAGCATTCTTTAGAAATGTTGGCCTATTTTGATTGGATAGCATCTTGCAGTTGATGGAGATTTGTGGGATGCACATCCAGGGCACGAAGCTCCACCACATCCCAAAGATGCTCTATTGGGTTGAGATTTGGTGACTGTGGGGGCCATTTTAGTACAGTGAACTCATTGTCATGTTCAAGAAACCAATTTGAAATGATTCAAGCTTTGTAACATGGTGCATTATCCTGCTGGAAGTAGCCATCAGAGGATGGGTACATGGTAGTCATAGAGGGATGGACATGGTCAGAAACAATGCTCAGGTAGGCCGTGGCATTTAAAAGATGCCCAATTGGCACTAAGGGGCCTAAAGTGTGCCAAGAAAACATCCCCACACCACTATACCACCACCACCAGCCCGCACAGTGGTAATAAGGCATGATGGATCCATGTTCTCATTCTGTTTACGCCAAATTCTGACTCTACCATCTGAATGTCTCAACAGAAATCGAGACTCATCAGACCAGGCAACATATTTCCAGTCTTCAACTGTCCAATTTTGGTGAGCTCGTGCAAATTGTAGCCTCTTTTTCCTATTTGTAGTGGAGATGAGTGTTACCCGGTGGGGTCTTCTGCTGTTGTAGCCCATCCGCCTCAAGGTTGTGCGTGTTGTGGCTTCACAAATGCTTTGCTGCATACCTCGGTTGTAACAAGTGGTTATTTCAGTCAAAGTTGCTCTTTTATCAGCTTGAATTAGTCAGCCCATTATCCTCTGACCTCTAGCATCAACAAGGCATTTTCGCCCACAGGACTGCCGCATACTGGATGTTTTTCTCTTTTCACATCATTCTTCATAAACCCTAGAAATGGTTGTGTGTGAAAATCCCAGTAACTGAGCAGATTGTGAAATACTCAGACACCAACAACCTTTTTCCCATTCTGACATTCAGTTTGGAGTTCAGGAGATTGTCTTGACCAGGACCACACCCCGAAATGCATTGAAGCAACTGCCATGTGATTGGTTGATTATATAATTACATTAATGAGAAATTGAACAGGTGTTCCTAATAATCCTTTAGGCGGGTATATGTTCCTTATGATCGAACGTGTGACCTTTGCTGCATGAACACTGATTTAAAGTTGCACATGCACCTTTCTTCTTTAAATCCATGTTTGTAGAATGACAATCCCTCAACATGCCCTGCACCTTTTCTTTCTC
Source organism: Misgurnus anguillicaudatus (assembly GCF_027580225.2). Classification (NCBI taxonomy): domain Eukaryota; kingdom Metazoa; phylum Chordata; class Actinopteri; order Cypriniformes; family Cobitidae; genus Misgurnus; species Misgurnus anguillicaudatus. The sequence continues at coordinate 223,806 of NW_027395278.1, forward strand.
TGGTGTTTATTCATTTTGAACAATGACTATCTACCACATCTGGCCAGACCTGGAGACATCCCCACCTGTGTGTATGTGTACCATATAATAATGTCTTTGTGAAAGATTAGTCCTTGGTGGAGAAGTGAGATTGTGAAAGAATGATGGAGCTTGATTTCCCAGAGTTCTCTCTGGTTCAGCTGCCGCGACTGCCGCCTGGTTAAAGCTGAATAATGAGTCTGTTAAAAACACTCCTGTGCGTGCCCATGTGAATGGTTCGGTGGGCAGCTGGCTGTTAGGTGGGCTAAATGAGAGGCTTTTATTATCATTTCATTGTCCAGTCCCTTTCCAAGAATCCTCTGCAACCCGATTTCCTCATCTCCAATGTGAGAATGTTCTGTCCGTTTTTTTATATTTATATCCCCTTGTAAAATAAAAGGAAACAATGGAGGAGTATACAACTTAATTCAGTTGTTTTTACCTCCTTGATTAAATATTAAATCAGTTGTATCCACGACAGTTAATCAAATGAAAATCATTAAAGAATATTATGCACATAAATATGATAAATGTTCCAATGGAAGCCTTTATAATGCAACTGGGGTGGCAGTACTTAATAGAGAGTAGCTGTTGGCTTAAAGAGCCATCTTACAGAGTAAACAACTCTCTAGTTGAACTCACTCATTGGTGACCACAGCAGGTAAGATCTACATTTTTTATGATTTTAAGAATTTTTAATTTCTTTACTTGTTTTTCTCTTTCTTCCAAGTCTTGATTAAACAGTGTGGTGTTGCCATGAATATGAATAATACCGCCAAAAAATGTCCTTTTACCCAAAATTAATTTATTTATTCCAATGTTTTATTAAATTGTTTACAATCAAGCCACCAATGAAATTTGAACTTAATTTAAACGTAATGTGTTAGCTAGCTAACATTATAAAGGCTAACAGAGCGGACTCATGAAAAAGCACATCAGTTATCTTCATCATCGGTATTAAAGAAAAAATAATAATTTCATTTGATGTTCAAAGTGAATTAAATAACTTTGATGGGCAATTTACTTGAGTTTTAACACTACTGAACAACTTCGTTCTCTCTCATCGGGCCATAGACCAAACCAATGACAGTTAAGGGAAGGGGGACTCAAAATGTTTCTAAACTTAAAATGCATTTTTTCTGCTCCATTATATTTGTATTGTACGGAGCCCCTAAGGCAGGGATGGGCAACTTCGGTCCTGGAGGGCCGGTGTCCTGCAGAGTTTAGCTCCAACCATAATTAAACACACCTGAAGCAGCCAATTAAGGTCTTACTAGGCATACTAGAAACTTTAACGCACGTGTGCTGAGGCAAGTTGGAGCTAAACTCTGCAGGACACCGGCCCTCCAGGACCGAAGTTGCCCATCCCTGCCCTAAGGGGACCTGGAGCAAAAATTAAATAAAGTTTAGTTTCGCGTGCACACGTAAAACTATAGCGTGCGCATGTAAAACTATCGCATTTAGTTTCGCGTGCGCACATGAAACTAAACTTTTGATTTTTTTTACTCCAATGTCACCTTAGGAGCTCGGTAGTATTGTTTTACTACTGACACAATTGTTTAAAATATATATCTATATTTTGTCTATGATACACGTGGTCTTTAATTATATTTTTAGGGGGGGCAACCCTCAGATGGGGGATTTAAAAAAGTCCACTGTAAAAATAAAAAGATTTGTCCGTTCAATTTAAAAAAAGTAAATGTTTGTGCTGGCCAACTTTACAATACTAGTTAACAAAAAATGATGCACCAACTAATATTTTTTAAGTTGAATTAACTTAAAATTTTAGGGCAGAATGAACTTCCCCCCCATGTTGTCCCTCCTAAAAATATAATTTATCATAAATAAAATATATATATTTATACCACAGGGCTTTTGAATGCTTTATTCTGATTGGTTAAGAAATCTTCCATGGGTGTTGATTATTTTTCTGTAAACTGCACTTGTCAAATGTCTTACAAATAGGCACCAGAGCAATGTTTGTGGTAACCGTGGTATAAGCAGAATAATTTTTCGAAAATAATGCACAGCCGCGGTGAAACGCATTACCAACTTGGGTGTGCATCATTATCTTATAATTAAATGGCCAGTCGTCAATTATACCTTACATATTTTAAACGATGGTGTCAGTAGTAAAACAATACAAATTAAAATGGGGCAAAAAAGCAAGAAAAATTTTACTTTTTAAGTTTAAGTGCACACTTATAAGGGCCCAATTCTTTTTAAAATCAATGAAGCCAAAATAATAATTTCTATTGATGAATATGAGTTAATTCACTATTTCGGAAGAGGAAGGTCGAAATGAAAACGTACACATAAAATTTTGGACCCAAATTAAAGAATGATTAAAAACTTACTTGAAGAAAAAAGTCTGGATAATTATTGTAGTTTAAAAGAGAGATTGGTTAGTTGGTTGATTTTAGCACACTTTTTTATTTTATGCCACTGTATTCATGCTTTTTGTTTGGTTGATTTAATATTAGCATCCCTATAGACCAGTTCAAATGATGTAAACAACACTGGTCCAGAAACACTTCCTGTTACAGTTTGTGACAGTTATTTTTTTATTTCACATGTATTATTATCTTTAAGATGTTTGTTTAACTTCAGTTAATTCAGGTTTATATGTTCTGTTGGTTTATTTTATCCCAACGTTTATCTAGTGTTAAAAAACGGAAACAGGAAGTGCTTCTGGACCAGTGTTGTTTACATCTTTTGAAATGGTCTATAGCAAATTATAGATTTATTGGTAACAATTTACAATATAAGGTTCATTAGTTAACATTAGTTATTGTATTAACTAACATGTTGTTGCAGTATTTATACATTTTTGTAAATGTTAGTTAACAGAAATAAAGCTTTTAATTGTTTGTTCATGTTAGTTCATGTGCAATAACTAACGTTAACAAGATTTTTAAAAAGTAGTAATTGTTGAAATTAACATTAACAAAGATTAATAAATGCTGTATAAGTGCAGTATATTGTTAGTTTATGTTAACTAATGTTGTTAACTAATGAACCTTATTGGAAAGTGTTACAGATTTATTTAATATCTCATTTGTATCTCATTCTATTGTCAGTTTTTTTAAGACAATTTAGGAGAAAGATGAAACAAAATGGGTACTCTGACGTACTGTAACTGAGATATCTCAAATCTTTTGAGCTGTCATGGAGTGACCTTCAAGCTCAAAACATTCAAATGAGCGTCTAAGAGTCTTACAGTGATGCTGTATATATTGTAGCTCGACAATGTCTGTAAAAATGGGCCATTTATATGATAAGATGCTTGTGAGTTCATGCAGAAGTTGGCTGTGTGTGGAGATGTTTTCAAGTGAAGCTAAGCTGAAGAAGTCTTTCAGGCTGAATAATTTAGAGGAACATAGAGCCTTGGTCCATACGGTTTACTCTGAAGACTGACACAAGCTTTAAGGACGTATGCTGTGGGTGTATTCTGTGAGGATTTGTGATTGTGTAGAAGGAAAAAATAAAAATGTGTTTCTCCTTGAACGACCTTTGAAGAAAGAACGTGCAAAAATGCAATTTCCGTCATTATTTACTCACTCTTACATCAGTTCAATCCATTTGACCTTCTTTCCTCTGTGGAACAAAAGATTGAAGTTTGTTTACAATATACATTATTGTATATTGCAAGGTCTCTGAAGGTATACCTCATGACTTGAGCATACAGTTGCACAGGCCACTTCTATGGTACTTTAAAGGAAAACACCACCGTTTTTCAATATTTTACTATGTTCTTCAACTTAAATGAAATAATACACACCTATCTTTTTTCAATGCATGCACTTTTAATCTTTGTACAGCATGTCGTGAATGTTAGCATTTAGCCTAGCCCCATTCATTCCTTGGGATCCAAACAGAGATGAATTTATAAGCCACCAAACACTTCCATGTTTTTCCTATTTAAAGACTGTTACATGACTAGTTACACGATTTAACTATGGTGGCACAAAATAAAGCAATAAGCCCCAAGAAGCAGTGGGTTACCAGTGCATTTTATAACAGCTAAGGGGCGTTGTTAGGCACGACGCGAAGCGGAGCTGTTATAAAGTGCACTGCTTCGCGGGACTTATTGCTTTTATAAAACAGTTACTTCATATACATAGCAGGATTTAAAAAAATAAAACACAAATAAGTTGTAATTATATTAGTACAAATATTAGTCTTCCGCCAAACAAAGTAGTTCCTCTGAATCAAGTGTGGCTGCAACAGAGCGCAGTTCACAACCAACACAGACGCAGCAAAAACACAATGAAAATATGATTTAAGACTGTGGTTTTTTTTTTATAAATCAACATTCATCTAATTTATACATTAACATTTATATCGTGCAACTGTTGAAGTGATGATCAAATATGCTTGGAAGCATGCTTAACTCTTTCCCCGTCAGCGTTTTTTTTTAGTTGCCACCCAGTTTTAGTTTAATGTCTTACAGAATAATTATCTTCTTTAAATAAACATAAAATATCAAATGAAAGAACAGACCATCCGCTTTCCAACAACATCAAAAAAGTTTCATCCTACCTTCATTTGTTCTCTTATCAGTTATCACCTCTCAAGTTTTCAGCTAAAAGTGGAGATAATTCCATTTTTGTGAAGAACTGTTTAAGAGATCAGATTCAGAGCCATCAAAACTTACACGTCACGCTAAATCCACCACAACGTTGTTGTGTCGAGTGAATGCGTCAGTGTTTAACTTGGGTAAGATTGCCATCTAGTGGATAATAGGGGAAATACCATTTTAATACAAAAACAACTCAGAGAACGTTTTCTCTTTATTGACAAAATGATTCAACAATATTTATTGACATTTATCTGGATATCGCCATAATTGTGCAAAATGAAAATATGATTAAAAACTGTGGTGTTTATTTTCATAAATCAGTATGTAGCAACATTGGCGCAGTGATACTTCTGTAAATAGGTCTGAACCGTGGGGTTACCGGGGTATTTTATCACGGCTTAGAATGCGTTTCAACCAATCAGAATGAAGAACCAGAACAAGTTGTTTTATAATAAAACTTTTGTTTGAAGCCATAGGAATGAATGGGGCTAGGCTAAATGCTAACACATTCAAGAAGTGCTGTACAAAGATTAAAAAAAGATAGGTATGTATTAATTCATCTAAGTTGAGGTAAGAACATAGTAAAATATTGAAAAATGCTGGTGTTTTCCTTTAAATGTGTTTTTAAGCTTGATGGTCACAATGCACATAAAGATTCTTTAATGTTTATTCTTTAATAAGAATATACTGTAGATGCCCTTGTTTCTGTCTCCGAATGAAGATCCTGGAGTGAAAGGTTTCATTTCTGCTCACTTTGAGTGTGAAAAGACAAACTTCTCGCTCTTCTCCCCGCTGATCACTATGATGAGAGACTTACGTCTCACTCTGATGCATATTTGATGAGGCTTGTGTTCTGACAATCTCCTGGCCCGCTATGGATGCAGAAAGTCACTCTCGGGTAAAACTCCTGAAGTTGCTCTTTGGGTCAGTGCCCAGATCTTGCTGTCTGAGCATGGAGGGGTAATGGCTCCTGACTGAAAGGAATGAGAGCCGCAGCTGCGGAGCTGTCAGAGTCTTCTGTCCTGTGTGACGCCATGTTTGAAATAGTTATAAAGGAGAAGTGGGCTGCCCTTGTGGTGACAGCTTTAATGGGATCAAATGTGCTGACTCCGCAATGGCAAGGCCCCTGCGGACTCCAATGGGAAACCCTATTACAGTGCGGGAAAAGACTGCAGGCCCAGTATGGCTTTTTTTACATTTATAGTCTAGTAAAAAAACTTTTATAGATCTTTTGAAACTAAAGTGCTTGATGTTCTGTGAAAGCATACTGTTTTACTGATGTGTGAGCATGAATAAGGTCTATCTTTTAGCATTCCAGTGCATCTCAAAGGCAGTTTCTCAGCTTGCAAAACTTTTTTGTGTGTGTACAGGTCAGGGGTCTTAAAGGTGCATTGTGTAAAACCTTGAAACCTTGTAAACAGAGCAAAACTTATACACTCACCTAAAGGATTATTAGGAACACCTGTTCAGTTTCTCATTAATGCAATTATCTAATCAACCAATCACATGGCAGTTGCTTCAATGCATTTAGGGGTGTGGTCCTGGTCTAAACAATCTCCCGAACTCCAAACTGAATGTCAGAATGGGAAAGAAAGGTGATTTAAGCCATTTTGAGCATGGCATGGTTGTTGGTGAGAACATTGATCCATCATGCCTTGTTACCACTGTGCAGGCTGGTGGTGGTGGTGTAACGGTGTGCAGGATGTTTTCTTGGTACACTTTAGGCCCCTTAGTGCCAATTGGGCATTGTTTAAATGCCACAGCCTACCTGAGCATTGTTTCTGACCATGTCCATCCCTTTATGACCACCATGTACCCATCCTCTGATGGCTACTTCCAGGAGGATAATGCACCATGTCACAAAGCTCAAATCATTTTAAATTGGTTTCTTGAACATGACAATGAGTTCACTGTACTAAAATGGCCCCCACAGTCACCTGATCTCAACCCAATATAGCATCTTGGGATGTGGTGGCCCTGGATGTGCATCCCACAAATCTCCATCAACTGCAAGATACTATCCTATCAATATAGGCCAACATTTCTAAAGAATGCTTTCAGCACCTTGTTGAATCAATGTCACATAGAATTAAAGCAGTTCTGAAGGCAAATGGGGTCAAACACAGTATTAGTATGGTGTTCCTAATAATCCTTTAGGTTAATGTATACATACAGGTCTTAAAGGTAAAGTATCAAAAAACACCCTGGGTCAATGAGATAAAAACATGCAGCACGTTAAAACAACAAGTCAGTTCAACTTAATATTTTAAGTTTTGGCTAAGTTGAAATTGTTTAACTTATAAATATAAAATATGTGTTGATTTGACAAATGTGGTCACGACAAACCATACAAATAACTTTGACTAACAAGATAGATCTCATGGATAAAAAATACAATATATAATAATTAAAAAGAGTTTGGATTTGACCCCTTCAAATTTTTTCAGTGTCCAGCTCTAACTCTCTGGTGTGAAATGCCGTACTGTGCCTTCCAATTAAACTGCGATGTTAGACAGAGATGTTCAACAAGCACAAAAGCTTCATTTTTCAGGATAAAATCATTTGATTGGTGGCTGTTCATTTGTGCTTGGGCAAATAGAGAGAGAAAAAGAGGTTATAACTCTAATTAATACACCTGCTGTAAGACTGTAAACTTACATTTGATTAGAAAAGATCTTGTACAATACATCCAGTTAAAAGGTGCACAAAGAAGGTCACTGATTTCTCATAACTAAATATAGATTTAATGCCACTGAGTGTAGCTCTGTAGTCATTTTCCTGCACTATGTCAATGTGACACGTTCCTGTAGTGAAAAACATGCCAATTTGTGAGCAGTGACCGAGGCTGACGGTATAAAGAATTTGGAGTATACTCCAAAAAGTAATTAGCAGCCATACAAACTTGTACCACACCTATTTCTTTTCCCATTTTTCAGAAAGTACTATAACACTGACACTGTGTTTGCATACCTGTTTATAATATATTTTGAGCCTTACACTCTTAAAAAAGTGCTAAATGATCCCTTGATGATTGATCTCCTTTAGAAAAAAGATACAAATTTGTCACTGGTACGGTACCTTTTAAAAAGGTTCTATATGTACCATTTTGCTACAGATATGTACCTTTGAGGTACCAGTATTCAATTCAATTTTATTCATATAGCGCTTTTCACAATTGTTTGTTTCAAAGCAGCTTAACGTTAATAAAAACAAGAGAAAACACTGAAAAATTAGAGGACAAAAAATTTGCAAAGTACAGCGGGTATTGATGTAAGTACGTATGTAAGTACCAGTATGTACCTTTAAGGTACCAGTGTGTACTTTTGAGATACCAGTAGGCACCTTTTAGGCACAAAAGTGTAGTTTTTGAAAAAGTACCACCCATGTGACAACTTTGTATCTTTTTTTCAGAGTGTAGAAAAACATTTGAAAAACGTTTTTGTTTCACAAACGGATCTTTTTAGTAGATACAGATTTTTTAGGCTATTAAAAGGTAAGATAGAAAAGGTTATATACAGTACTGTGCAAAAGTCTTAGGCCACCTTGCCAGAATTAGAATTATTGTTGTTTTTGCATGATCATATATAATTGTTTCTCAGTCTCTTTAATAGAATACATTCAGAAAATACAGGGAATGTGTATATAGTATTAAAAATTTTATAAAAATATAAACTGATGTGTCAAGTTTTTAGGGTAAACTCCCCTTCCACTTGAGCAGTAGCAGGAAACTGCACGATTTCTTAAACCTAAATTAAATTAAATCACAATTTCTAATTTTAAAGAAATTAGTCTTTTAACTTAATTTTGCTCAAAAACGCTCAAGATGTGTTTAGTGCCAAGAGAGGTCACACCAAAAACCGATGATGCCTAAAGAAGACATTTAGTCCTGAAAATTTACTTTTTACTAATTTTTTTGTTGTTGTACATATTTCCTGTATTTTCTGTTTGTATCTTAATAAAATAGATTGAAAAATAAATATGGATGGACATTAAAACTTCAAAAACAACAAATCTGGTGGTGGTGGCCTAAGACTTTTGCACAGTACTGTATATTTCAAGACATAATATAAAATATGAACATTTTCATTTTTTATTAATACAACCTTACACTGTCAGAAAAAATGGTCACGAAATTGTCCACTCTAAAAAATAACAACATTTCTTTTTTTAATGTAGCTGTCACTGGAGCAGTACCTTTTCAAAAACACTGTGGGACCTAAGGAGTGCATATTATCTCCAAGGTACATACTTATAATATATATATGTACTTAAATATTAGATATTGGAATTTTTTATAAAGGGTACTGCCAAAGGCGTTAGACAATTTTTTGACCATTTTTTTTCTAAAAGTGTACACACTCTAATAAATGGTAGTTATTTTTTCCAGCATTGCGTCAAAAAAAGATAAGCCCAGTCTTTGGGTTAAATTAATTAACCCAGAAAATTGTTATATTTGACCCAAAAATGGAATGGGTTAAAACAACCCAGCAGTTTACATTAAAACCTGGGTGTTTTAACCCAAAATGCTGGGTTGTTGTTAAATTACAACCCAACAGGCTGGGCTCATCCATTTTTGACCCATTGCTGGGTTGAAAATACCCCAGCATTTTTTAGAGTGTATATACATTTATTTAAAGTAGGAGTCATTTAAAATAATATATGCCGTGTTTTTCTTTACTGTACATCTGACAATTTTGTAGTATTATGAAATATTTGTACAATATGTGGCATATTTTAATAATATTTGAAGTGTTTGGTTCCAAAACGCGATAAACGCCATTTTTAAATAAAATTTCAGTATTGTATCAGGTTAGTATTAAAAAGTAAATTTTTTATTTATGCAAAATTCAATATCCGCCATGTTGTTCGGTCATCTTTTCTCCCTTTTTTTCCAAAACGCAACAAACACCACTCCTCCTTCTCTGCAGAATGCAATAAATCCGCTCAGCAAATCACAGCGCATCATTCCACGCATTGTAAACAATAATGGAGCGGCGCTTTGAATACACACAGAATCCTAATTTTCCTCATCTACTTTGTACTTCATTCCCTGAGGTCCTCGGGGGATCTTATGAAAAACATTCCATTATTTTACCCGAAGTCAACGAAAATAGAGCAGGACCAAAACATTTTACAGCTGATCGCTGTCAAAAAAGTTCAGCGACGACGTCCCAAGGATGACAGCGGCAATGACAGTGTTCTTAATATGACAAAGTAAGTGTTTTGATTAATGCCATTAATGTTTATTTTTCTTAATCAGTATATACCACTAGTCAACTAAATGAATATTACATGGCAAAGATGAATGCACATTTATATATTGATTCAATAGATTTATAGCATTTTGAAGAAAAAAAAACTTGTAATGGATTTATTGCATTGTGTGGAAAAAATGTATAATAAATCTTTGAAAATCAAATTATGGATTTTAATATTTAATGTTTTTATACCTAAAGATGCTATGTGAAAGTTTGTAACAGAAAATAGTTGGTTTTAATCTTGTCACTTTCTTGGTATAGAAAACACGTTTTTACTGAAATTAGTAAAAATGGATTTATTGCGTTTTGGAACCAAACTCTTCATGTATAAAATTTACACATGAACATCCATATATTCATTTATTACTTATATGCCCGCATGCGCAAAACCTGCATTACTGTTTTCAATAAAACACAAGAGGAGGACTATTAAATAATGCTGACATTGCTGGTTTTCTCCACAGAATGAAAGTGAATGTTGACTGAATCTAACCATCACTAAAGTTTTGCCCACCATCTTTCCCAATTTATTGTCCCTTTAATAATCGTGCCAGACGTCGCTTTGGATTGGAAAGCGTCCGCTAAATGACCGCTTGCTCAATTATACATAAAATGCATTGTTACTTAGTGTCTCCATGTCTGTGTCGATTCTGTTGTCAACCGGGCTGGACGTGGCTCACACAATGTTGATGAAGCAGCTTAAATGGACTTGTTTACTCAGCTGACACAAACACTGCAATCCATCACGTCCCCGGCCGATCGAGAGAAAGTACAAACAAAGTGCCTCTCTCTCCTCCGCAGGGGAAACTTCTTTGCCAAGTTGAGATGGAATCCAATCACAGAACCAATAGTGACGCTCAGCATGCAGCAGCTCTCACTTTGATGAATAATTCCTCCAAGTTGACATATGTATGAGGACACACACACACACGTACGCATGCACGCACAAACAGTCAATTTCAGCAGCTGTTCCAAGTGTCTTATTCCTGCTGGAGTAAACTACGGTAGTGATGGTGAACATATGGGCGGAGAGATGATAAAGATGTCTCTTTCCATCCTACTCCAGGTGTATGTGTGTATTTTTATCACTTTCAATTGACTTTTATTGATTTTTACTAGCTAATGATATTCTTTATCTCTTACCTCTAAATATCAACCATCATTTTTAGATTTTCATAAACAGTTTGGTTAGTTCATCAAGTTATTTTGCTTGTACGGATTGTTGATTGTATCCAACTAAATCTAACACAAATGTAACACATTTGGACTATGTTTGGAAAAGATTTGGAGAAGATTGGTGTATGTATTACTTCCCAGCAAGCAATAGCCATCATTTCACTGTCTAGGTTAACTATAGACACGATATGGTCTGTTATAAGCAATGGTGGCTGGTGACTTCTCTTCCGATATCAAAATATGAGTTTGGAGTGTCATGTGTTTGGCTCGTCATTTCAAAGAATGTGTTTGGTGCGACATGTGCATCATGCTTCATGTCAAAATACGTACCTGCTGCACACAAGTCAAAAGGGTTTATGATAAAAGAGACGCTCACATTCACAAAATACTCACAAGACACTAATTTAAGACTAAACTCTGATTACACATGAGATTAAGTGAGTATCTGGCACACGCCAGCGTCTCTTTTATCATAAACCCCTTCAAAGTGTTTGCAGCAGACACATATTTTGACATGACGGACTAAATACACGTTTTCACAAGCTTTGCATCGTGCGCCCTCGAAATGAAGTCGCTGGCCGCCACTGGTTAAAGGTAACCCACTTCGAGTTAAAATAAGCTTAATTTCGGTTACATGTTCTTTTAGTCAAAATAACTCCTTTTAGACAATATTCCATCATGTAAGTGACTACAAGATTTATGGTTTCAGTTATTTAGTTTTATTTCATTTGTTTTAAGGCTAGACCAAATCTGGGCCCGTATTCATGAAAAAATTTAGCGCAAAGAGTTGCTCCTAGTGACAAAATTCTAAGATAATTCTTAGAAATGTGGGTGTTTCCCCTTAAAATGAAAGAAAAGATCCTATAAGTAAAGAAAGAAAGAAAGCATGTAATATGTACCATTTAGGTACAAATGTGTATCTTTGAACTGCCAATATGTACCTTTGAATTACTGATATGCACGGGTACTGTCCCAGTGACAACTTTTGTACCTTTATTTCTGAGATTGTACATGAAAAAAAATCTCACGGAAAGTCGTGTTATAGTCACAATTTTTTTATTAATTTATTCGTGTCCCTGGCACGGAATTCAGATTTTTTTGTGCCTTGAGCACAAATGTCTTTTTCGTGTCACTCTATTTCTATAAATCGTTTTTGTGTCCGTTGCACGACTTTCCTTTTCGTGTCATTTTATGTATTGTTTTCTCATTGTTTTTTCCTATTTTCTTACCATTGTCGCTTAGGGTTAGGGTTAGAATCACTTTCTGTTGTTTTTAGACATCCTAATCCAAACCCCAACTCTAACCCCAACTCCAGGTGAGAATAGTTTTAAAAGCGGAAGAAAAATATGTAGAAACCAATGCATAAAAGTACATCCTAACCCAAACCCCAAATCTAACCCCAAGTGACAATGATTTAAAAATAGGGGGAAAAAAGAGAAAACAATACATAAAATTACACAAAAAAGTCGTGTCACTATTTATAGAAATAGAGTGACACGAAAAAGACAAAAAAAAATTCCATCAGATGTAGCCATCAAGCCAAATATTGAATTCATACAAAGAAATCAGAACATTTAAGTATACAAGTTGAGTCATAATAAATAAAGTGAAATGACAGGGATTAAGTGTTGAACACACTTTATTTAATTATTTGTAGAAAAGCCTTTGTTGTTGATTACAGCTTCTAGATGCCTTTTGTATGGAGAGACCAGTCGTCCGCATTGCTCCGAAGTGATTCTGGCCCATTCTTCTTATTTAAGACTTTTCTACAAAGTATTAATAAAGTGTGTTCAATTCCTTTTCCCTGTGTCATTTCACTTTATTTATTATGACTCAACTTGTATACTTAAATGTTCTGATTTCTTTGTATAAATTTAATATTTGGCTACATCTGGTGGAAATTTTTTGTCAATAGCCCACTTAGAAATCCCTTTACTGATAAAAATGCTGATGTGGCAAAAACTTATTTTCCCCACTCTATATATTGCTCTTAATCTAAGAATCCTACATAGAAGTTCTTAAGCTAAATTAGGAGCTCCGTGAGAGGATTCTAAGAAGCTTTAAGAATATAGGCCCAGGTTTTTTTGACGACTATTAGACGACAAAATTGCTTGCTGTGTTTGTCTTTATTCTTTTTACTGAAAAAGGAAGTCAAGTGTATTGCACTGTGGTTCAGTTTTCCACACAGTGAGCTCCGCTGAATACTGCACATGCACATAGTCAAACGTTCCAGGTCATTAGATTGCTCCATGCATACAGAAATGTCCATACTGTGCAAATTATCCATGCTGTGGTGTATGGTATGCCTTTTTTTAGTACTTCTTGCACACTCTACCCAAATTTACCCAAGCTTACTCTCTTAAATTGTGAATAGCAAAAGTCACAATGATGCTGTTTATTGGAATTGGATGAGGAGTGATGCCCTAAATTTAATATTTAAAAATTTCCTTGGCCCATTTCACATACCGTTGCCTCTGTAATGTTAATGTAATGATTAATCAGATGAGAGGCCGTGCCGCACAGAGTGATGGATTGTTCTGCTGAATGGGTTTAACTTTTGCCTCCTTTTGCATTTACTTTATTTCCACATTTAACCCCACATCTTAGTGATGCAGAAATGACGTGAGGGAGAAAAACAAAGGAGAAAGTAGAACAGATGAAAGACAGGTAAAGAAAACTGGGGACGAGGGAGCGTGAGAGGGATACAATGAAAGGTGTGTGGATGATAAAATATATGGAGGTACAGATGAAGTTTAAAGGAAACTGGAGAGTGACAAAGTAACAAAAGAGGGGTGGAGACGACGGAAAGGTAAGAACGGGCTGTGCGTGTGGTGTGTGTGTGGATGGGTGGGTCTTTCTGAAGAAAAGAAAAAGTGGGACAAGAGAATGCAAAAGGGAATAATAGGAGGGGGGGGAGATTCACTTCTGTTAAACCTCACAAGAGACAAATCAGATCCACCATCATCCATAACAACAAGGTAAAGGACATATAACACCCTGAGAAAAGAAGGAAAGTGCAGATAACTAGGGACAAATGAAATCAATGCTCCTTTTTTACATTTTAAACATTGATGGATTTTCAGGGAAAGATTTGCATAATTCTGTGGAAAGGATTTAAAGATGGTAAAATGTGATTAATGGAGCTGAAACTGTGCCATTTGTATGCAACGTGTGTCCTCACGACACTTTACATGTTTGTTTTTCATCCGAATATCTGCCTGTATGTGATTCCATTCATCATCATTATATTTAAAGCCAAACAGTTCTGGAGCACCATTGACTCCCAGTGTATTTTTTTCTATTATAGACATCAATGGTGCTCCTACTGCTTGATTACAAACAATTCTCAAAATAGCTTCCATTGTGTTGATAAGCAGAACAAAGAAATGTATACAGGTTGAGGGTAAGTAAATAATGATATAATATTTATTTTGGGGTGAACTATCCCTTTAACTTGGTTGCAATTTTACCTCTTGTTATTTTTATTAAAATATTTTCTACTTTTCATTTAAAACTGCAGACTCATTTTCTGTTTAGAAAAATATTACTTTTATTAAGATATTATTTTCTCAATAAAATAATGTTATTTATTGCTAACCTGAGAAATTGGCTACAACTAGAATTAACTCGGTGGTTTTCCACCAGGACATCTACACCACGCTATTTGAAAAAAGCCCAGAGGATCATTATAGACTCGGGTGGGAGAGACGGTCTCTCACCAGCCGGCTATGGGACGGGTTTTCCTCCGAGCGATAAGACTTCTGCACTCTGATACCCTTTGCACTTTATTAGTCTACACTGGACTCTTTATTAGTCTATGCTGGACTCTGCACATTGACAGCTTATGAATAGTAATGCCTGTTATTACACTCCAGAGCCACATACAGTACCCAATATATTGTGAATTATTGTGTGTACATTGTGAATATTGTACATACTGTCCAGTAAATGGCCTTTCACTTGAAATAGGTTATCCGATTACACTTTCCTTGAAGGGGCGTTCATAAGACTGACATGACACATTCATAATCATGACATGACACGTGTCATGAACATGAAGGAGATTTTATGTATGTTTATGACAACTGGCATTAAATGTCATTTGTTCAATTATGTCATTTTTAATGGCATAATTTTTACTTGACATAAACCAATACATCATAACTTGTCATAAATATGTCATAAACATGATATAGCAGAATAATTATCAAACTTAAGAAACTACCTAGCTTTAGGGGTTAGCATTACATTACACTGTCATTTAAAGGTCCAGTGTGTACATTTTAGCGGCATCTAGTGGTGAGGTTGCGAATTGCAACCAACAGCTCAGTCCACTGCTCACCCCTCGCTTTTAAAACGTATAGAGAAGGTACAGTAGCCGCCACCGGAAAAACATGTCATTGTCGGAGACAACTTTGTTCGTTAAGGGCTTCTGTAGAAACATGACGGCACAAAATGGCGACTTCCACGTAAGGGGACCCTCTGTGTATGTAGATAAAACGCCTCAATCTAAGGTAATAAAAACATAACGGTTTATTATAAAAAGGTCTTTATACACCCCTGATAATATAGTTTCGTATATTATTTTGCATTTCTGCCAAGAGATCATTCTAAAAATTACACACTGCACCTTTAAATATCAAGTGTTAATATTCTGTCAAATAGTTTTAGAACAACATCATGAATATTTTTCTTGACCTCAACTACAGTGTTGAACTTGCCATTAAAATGTCAGTAAGTGTTAATACTTTGTCAAATAATTTTAAATACCTTAAACAAAATGCAACAGACACGTAAAAATATTATACTTAATTTATATGCACAGTACATAAGAAACTGACAACTAACAGAACTTGTTCTTTCTCACATAGTGGGTTCTGAAAGTTTCTGACATAGGTGAAAAAACAAACAAAATATCTAATTATTTATTGTAATAACTGTTTTTGTGTGATATGTTTTTTTTTTTTGCGAACTGTTTTCATCAATACTGCCCCAACGCTTAACCCCACTATTGTACTGTTTTCATTTAATTTTAGGTGAATCGGTCTCCAAATGCAATAAAAAAAATATATATATATATTAATTATTATTATTATTATTGGATGACTGATTTTATTTCTCTAACACCTGGAGGTAATGTAAAAAAAAATCATTATGAAGAATATTTATGATGCTGTTAAAATACTATTTGGCAGAGTATTAACCCTTAATGACATTTTAATGACAAATTATATTTGTACCACTGTAGTTGAGGTCAAGAAAAATATTAATGATGCTGTTATAAAACTATATGACAGAGTATTAACCCTTAATGACATTTTAATGACAACTTATATTTTTACCACTCAGTGTTGGGTGTAACTATTAACTAAGTAATTAGTTACTGTAATTTAATTACTTTTTTCTTGAAAAAGTAAAGTAAGAGATTACTCTTATTTTTCTTGTAATCTAATTACAGTTACTTCTGATGTAACTAAATACTGTGTATGGACTGTAAAACAATTATGTATACTATAATACAGTAGATTTAACATGGTTTTAGTTTACAATTCTCACTATTAACTGGTTTATTATTATTAGCATTAATATTAATGAGATGTTGGCTGTTTATTAATACTTAATAGCACATATTAATGCCTGATTCTGCAAAACCTTATTCTACATCCTTAACCCTCACCATTTCTACCAATACTTAAAATTAACAACTTCTTTAGTATTAATAAGGAGTATATTAAGGCAGAAGTAGTTAATAGTTAGTTAATAGAGAAAATTGGACCCTAAAGTGGGACCAGAATAATTGGTGTACTTTTATATATTATTTCTTTGAGCCATTTCAAGCCTATCCTTGCATCAACTTAGAAAGTAATTAGAAATAAGTAATGAAATACTTTTTGGAGAGAGTAATTTGTAAAGTAATCTTATTACATGATTGAAGATGTAATTAGTAACTAGTAATTCATTCCTTTTTTTGAGTAACTTACCCAAGACTGTAGTTGAGGTCAAGAAAAATATTCATGATGCTGTTATAAAACTATTTGACAGAGTATTAACCCTTAATGACATCTTAATGACAAATTATATTTGTACCGCTGTAGTTGCTACCTAGTCTCGCAAGGTTACGTGATATAGTCACGTACATTTTTTATTCTTTTTTCTTGATATTTTGAAGAATTTCTGCGTTTTTTCATGATCAAATAATGAATTTCTGTTTTCGTGTGATTATCATGTATTGGTTACTCAGCTGCTTTTTCCTATTTTCAAACCATTGCCGCTTCGGTTTAGGGTTAGATTTGTTACTTGCATAAGAATGTCACTTTATATATTGGTTTATACTATTTTTTTCGGATTAATTTTTTTATATGTCGCCTGGCGTTAGGGCTAGAGTTGGGTTTGGGTAGGGATGTCATTTTATGTAAATCTAACCCTAAACCGAAGCAACAATGGTAAGAAAATAGGACAAAACAGTTGAGTTACCAATACGTGATAATCACACGAAAACAGGAATTCGTTATACGATCACGAAAAAACTCGGAAATTTGTGATAATATCAAGAAAAAAACATCAAAACTTTACGTGACTATATAAAGAAATTTGGTGAGACTGGGCAGGTAGTTGAGGTCAAGAAAAATATTCATGATGCTGTTATAAAACTATTTGACAGGGTATTATAATGTATTGGTTAATGTCACAATGAAATTGAAATTAAAAACTTTATTTATTTATTTTTTATATTGTGTTTTTTATTACTTATATGTGAGCTTTTTTATTTTATTTATATGCCTCTCATAATCAAATCTAAGGATTTTGAACAAGCTATAGGCTTTTGCAGGACATCCATAATGTTCTGCAGTTTGTACGATTTGTTCTGAGAAATGCACACATTATTTTGCAAATTTTCAGAATGGTTTGAGAAATGCTCCAAAGCGACTGAGAAAAACTGTGAAATACAAGTGTGAAAGCAGGGTGAAAAGCCCTTAAGTGTATTGTGTTTTCCATACTTTCAGTATACAGTAGGTAATCTTGTCACAAAATCTGCAAGGTTGCTGGATCTGTATTATCTATTATTATACTAGTTTAGGCTGTAGGGACAAGAAAGTGACTTTATTATTATTATTATTATTGATATATTTGAAATTATAATACAAATATATAAGGTGCTATCTCTAAAAAGTACAAAAAACTTCAAAGAGTACTGCGACTGGGGAAAATATGGGCCTATACGTGGATATTAAAGTGAATTGAGTCTGTTCCAGTTTCTGCCATATTCTATTGGATCAGATTCTGTGCGTGCTTGCAAAAACTAAAGATGCTGACATGAAGTCTTTACTATGCATTTAAATACTCATATGCATGCAAAGCTTTAGCTTTAAATATAAACCATCACCTCTACATCGCCATAAAAACATGCTGCCTTTTAACTGGTCATGTGATCGCAACAATGTCAAACAAAGGGCAAATATTTTTTTTTATTTTCACTAGGCGCGTGAAGGTGTAGCACAGACTCATTAGAATCTCAGCGTTCCTCATTTCTCCAGTTTATTTCCATCAGCAACCAAGAGAGACGCGGCGCAGTGGCGCACACCCTTCTAGCGCATCTCCACGGCAACTCGCAGCCAGGTTAAATCAGTTGTGAGTCTCACAGGGAGAACGCACATTATCTCAAATAATTCCTCCCAACTAAAAAGCTTTTTGTTTCACTGTGACAGGCACAGAATGAGAGGGAAGCGCTCCATTTGCGAGTATCAAATAATGAGAGTGAAATAAAGCTTGTCTTTTTTCATTTGTCTCCTCTGATGAACTGATAAATATGGGTTGGCCTCTACAGTATGGTCTCCGTGTTGATGCCTCCTTGCTTTCACATGTTTGCATACTGACTTGTTTACTTGGTGAAAATAAATCTATGATGTGGTTGACCACAGAGAGTCAGAGCTTTAATAGTTAATGTACACATAAGCTTGCCAAAAACTCTTTACCTGAAAGATACTGTAGCACGAAATAGGATTTAGTGGGCTCGTTTCAATACTCGGGCACCTGTTGTGTTGCGTCCAGGCTTTAGTATGTTGCAGTCTTGTGTTTGATGGTATTATTAAGACCACAAATTGTTTTTGCATTTGAGCATGCGTCTACATTCGGTATACCTGAGGGGAAACTGTGGAAATGTGATAAAAGATATACAAACATGACACAAAAAGAAAATAGCCAGAAGGAACCCTGTGGAGGTGGGTTTCTTTCAGCTTTGATGAATAATTGGTCACTTTTCTGCACACACAGGAACCAAAGGTCCCTTAGGTTCCATATGACCTGCAGAAGACTGCAGATCAAAGAAGATGTGACGGACATGATGGATGGATGGATGGATGGATGGATGAATAGATAGACAGACAGACAGACACATAGACGAATGATGGATAAGTAGCGGACAGAGAGGATGGACAGATAGATAGATGAATAGATGACACACAGATAGCAGGATGAATAGGTAACGCGACAGACAGACAGAGGGACAGACAGATCGATAGATGAATGAAAAATGGATGGAAAGCCAGACAGATAGATAGACGACACAGACAGATGCATGGATGACAGATGGATAGATAGACAGACACATAGATCGACAGACAAATAGATAGATACATGAATGAATTAATTAATGGACAGACTGACAGACAGATAGTTAGGTAGATGAATGAATAGATGGACGGAATGGATGGATGGATAAATGAATGGATGGATAGCTAGATCAATAGATAGGTAGATGAAACAGACAAATGCATGGATGACAGATAGACAGACAGACAAATAAATGGACAGATAGATAGATAGATAGGTGAATGAATAGATGGAAAAATAGATGGATGGATTGATAAATAAATAAATAAATGGACAGACAGACAGACAGATATATAGGTAGATGAATGAATAGATGGATAGACAGACAGATGGACGGATGGATAGATAGATAGATAGATGAATGGATGGATGGATGGATGGATGGATGGATGGATGGATGGATGGATGGATGGATGGATGGATAGATGGATGGCTAGAATGATAGATGAATGAAAAGATGGATGAAAAAGACAGACCGATATATATAGACACAGACAAATGCATGGATGACAGATGGATAGACAGACAGACAGACAGACAGACAGACAGATAGATAGATATGGACGAAATGGATGGATGGATAAACGGATGGATAGCTAGATCGATAGAAGAATGAAAAGATGGACGGAAAGACAGACAGATAAACAGACGACACAGCAAATGCATAGATGACAGATGGATAGACAGACAGAAAGACAGATGGACAGACAGATAGATAGATAAATGAATGAATAGATGGACAGATATATGGATGCATTGATAGATAAATGAATAAAAAGACAGAAAGATAGATAGGTAGATGAATGAATAGATGGATAGACAGACAGGCGGACGGATGGATGGATGGATGGATGGGTGAAAAGATGGACGGAAAGACAGACCGACAGATAGAGACACGAACAAATGCATGGATGACAGATGGATAGATATACAGACAGACAGACAGACAGACAGATAGATAGATAGATAGATGAATGAATAGATGGATAGACAGCCAGAGGGACAGACAGATGGATTTATGTATGAATAAATTAAGGAATGGATGATGGATGGCTAGATCGATAGATGAATGAAAAGATGGACGGAAAGACAGACATATAGATATACGACACAGACAAATGCATGGATGACGAATATATAGACAGACAGACAGACAGATAGATAGATGGATAGACGGACGGACGGATAAATGGATGGATGGATGGATGGATGGACGGACGGATGGGTAGATCGATAGATAAATGAAAAGATGGACGGAAAGACAGACAGATAGATAGACGACACAGACAAATGCATGGATGACAGATGGATAGACAGACAGACAGACAGACAGATAAATAGATGAATGAATGAATAGATGGACAGATAGATGGATGCATTGATAGATAAATGAATAAATAAACAGACAGACAGATAAATAGGTAGATGAATGAATAGATGGACAGACAGACAGACAGACAGGCGGAAGGATGGATGAATGAATGAATGAATGAATGAATGAATGAATGAATGAATGAATGAATGGACGGACGGACGGATGGATGGATGGATGGATGGATGGATAGCTAGATTGATAGATGAATGAAAAGATGACGTAAAGACCGACAGATAGATAGACAACACAGACAAATGCATGGATGACAGATGGATAGATAGACAGACAGACAGATAGATAGACAGACAAATAGATGAAAAGAATAGATGGCAGATAGATGGATGGGTTGATAGATAAATAAATAAATGGACAGACAGAGAGACAGACACACAGACAGACAGATAGATTAATTGATGGATGAACTGATAGACAGACAGGCAGACAGATAGATAGATGAATATATGGATGGATTGATAGATGAATGAATAGATAGATGGATGAATGGACAGATGGACAGACAGACAGATGGATGAATGAATACAGTAGATAGACGGACAAATAGACAGATTGTTAATACTTCCGAACAACCCCCTGACCCGATGTAATACATTTTGGCACGTAACTCATTCCATACTGTTTGCGGTACGGACATAAATCAAACTTGTGCACAATAACATGGGTGAAAAAAGTCCCATTGATTTTCTCTGAAGGAGAAACCCAAGCCACAGCCTACACAGCCAGTGAGCAACAACCTACGCACAACACCGCATAACCACCAACACCTTAGCATCATGACAGTGACTTCTACACAGGCAGAAAATGTTTTTCTTTAGAAAATGTAATAATGCCATTTTTATCATTATCTCACCCCTCAGCTCTTTCTTGTTGAAAGTCACATAAATTCAGCGAGCGAGTAAGAGAGATTACATGTTGAGGAATAATTGGAGTCACACAGAGATACAGTGTTCATAATTGCAGTGCTTACTTCAGTACAGCAGGTTGCACTCACATTTTCTAAGTAATGTAATAATAACAATGAGAAGGGTGTTTTTAACAGGCTATAGCGTGTGTGCGTTATGAGACCCTTCTTCACTTCTAATCCAACTTTATTTTATGGCCCCAGAAGAATATTGCACCAAATTCATGTACAGCGATAAATGAGAAATAGCTCTTGGCTAGTAGGGGGTTGGGGTTAGACAGTTTTCACAGCTCACAGATCAAAACATAGGTCTCTTATCTGTCTTTACTACAATTTTAGTTTCTCTCCAGCACCCCCTTTGCCTGACAAGCACTTTTCCCTGCTAAGCTGCATGGTGGAATCCTTTATTTGACCTTCTTGTTTACTCTTCCTCCTTCCATTTTTTCCTTTTCCCCTGAACTATCTTCCCATCCTGTTGTGATGCCGTATGCCCGTGTATGCATTTAAAGGGATAGTTCACACAAAAATGAGTTCAAACGTACGTGAATTTTTTTCATCCGTGGAACACAAATGAAATGTGGCTGATGTCTGATCTGCTTCCCTCTATATGAAAGTGAATTGAATTGTCAAGCTCCAAAAAGCACTAGAAACATCATAAAGGCAGCCTATACAACTTACATTTCAGGTCTTTGAAAAAATACGATAGCTTTGTGTGAGGAATAAAATAAAATTTATTTTGTGATGCACGGGAAATCATGCTTGCCAGCTGTGATCACCATTCAGATACACTGTATAGACGTTATGCTAAGTAACTCACTCAAGAAAGCCTTAAAAAAAACTTGAGGTACATGATGAACGGGCTTTCATTTTTAAAGGGGAAATGTTCCTTTAAATGGCAGTACTTATAAGAAAGCCGTAAGATGTGTGTGTAAGGTACCAAGTACCATCTAACAAGTCTGTTTATAATGCCAGCTGTATTTACTGAACATATTTTATACAAGAGTACAGGAAAGTGTACAAGCCTTTGGGATCTATCCAGACACTTTTGCTGTCAAATATAGACATGCTTGAGCTCATGGGGTTTAGGTGGAGATGACAACACCTGATCCACGTCCTGAGGCTCCAGAGGTGTCTTATTATTTATAACATGGTTTCTATCAATTTCATACTAAATCTAAATGTGTATTATCATCTCATTTATATTTGGCACTGGCTTACTCTGTACAGTTCTGGTCCATATGCTTTCATGAGGTGCTTTTTTATAGCTAAAAGTTTATGGGGTCGTTTTTATTTCACACTTGTGTCACAATCTCTACTGAGATGTGCCAAAATTGTTGCCAAAACTACACAAATAGATGATATGAATGAGTATGAATCCATAAGTTTTCAGACCCAGCAGCACCTTTTATCTGCATGCTGCTGCCATCTACCGGCCAATTTTATTGTTCAAGTCACCAAGTCACTGCAATTCGGTATAATGATAAGAACAGAGCAAAGCAATGATGCTTATGTACCCTTACGAAAATAAACCATATGGTTTTATTATAGTAAAAGTAGCAAACCATGTTTTTGGTGAAGCCTACTGGTTATTATTTGTTGTAAGCGATAGACTACAAATGTTATCTGTGTATCATGGTTTAACTACAGTAACAATATTTTATATATTTTTTATATATACCATGTTTTTTGTTTTAACTGCAGTAAAACCATGGTTAATTTGCAGGGTTTCGATCAATGAGCGCCAACTACCGTTTTCAAAACGTCACAAGCTTTATTTTTCCGTTTTTTTAAGTAAGATTAAAAGCATAAATCTTTTTTGTAAAAAAAAAGTATGCTTTTCAAACTTACTTAAAAATTGAAATAGTTGGCGCTCATTGGCTCTTAACCCTTAGGAAATTTAACCATGGTTTATTATTACATTTACAAAACAAAAACCATTACTGTAGTAAAACCATGGTAACCACAAAATAACCATGGTTTTGACAACCATGGTTATCAAACCCCATAGTTAAACCATGGTTAGTGTAGTAAAATAATTTTGCTAGTAATCAATACACCAAAAACATGGTGACTGCACTTTTACCACCAAAAAAAAAAGGTTAATTTTCGTAAGGGAAATGCAAACCAAATTGTTCATTTTAAACCCCTTACGAAAATTAACCATGGTTTTACAACAGTTAAAATAAAAAAAACATGGTTACTGTAGTAAAACAATGGTAACCACTAAAACATGTTTTGACAACTGGGCTGCGTTCAGCCCCGACAAAACGTACCAGATAGCAAAACCACACTGGGGTGGATCTGGCCCACACCTACCATGCGATCCACCCCGGATCCATCTCACGGACATGGTCCAGTGTCCAAATGCACAACGGGCCAAAAGTGATCAGGATTTGTTTCATGGCTCTGCACCAGAGATGGGTCAGCCCTGGCCCACTCTCGTACCAAAACAGTAAAACAACACTGGGGTGGAGCTGGCCCACACATACCATTCCATTCGCATCAGATCCGTTTAACTAACACGGTCCAGTGTCCAAACGCACATCGGCCAAGAAGTGGTCAGGATCAGTTTCACGGATCTGAACTGGAAATGGAACAGAGCTGGCCCAGTCCCGCATAGAGATGCGGCACAGATCCGCGTACCAGATCGATGCCTATGCCTTATTTTTGGGATTTATGGCCTATGTGATGTTTAGTCTTTCATGTGTTTAGGCTACCTTATATTTATTACCCTACAGTCAGAAGCAATAATCATAGGCCTCCATCTACATAAAGTACACATGAAATTTTCAGAATGTATATAAGCTAACAACCATAGCACTTGTCGCTTGGTGTAGGTCTTTAGGCATTAAACACATTTAAGAACACATTATTTGTGGACATGAGCAAAAAAGAAGCATGTTCTGATTTAAGACTTTTATTTTTTTAACTATAATAACAATTTCAAAATACTTTATTATATAATGGGATAGTTCACCCAAAAATGAATATTTAGTCATTTACTCCCTCTCATGTTTCAAACCTGTATACCTTTCTATGTTCTGCGGAACACAAAGATATTTGAAAGAATGTTTTTAAAAAAGCAGATCTCACAACCCATTACTACAATTGTAAAAAAAAATGATTATGACAGTTAATGGGTTGTGAAAAATGCTTGGTTACAAACATTATTCAATCTTTGTGTTCAGCAAAAAATAGAAATGTATACAGGTTTGAAACACGTGGGTAAGAAAATTATAACAATTTTCATTTTTGTGTGAACTATCTCTAACACATTACATCTGTTTGGCTTATTTTTTGTATTCACAACCCCTAGCTCTCTTCCTGGAGCGTGCTTGAGGTGGTCTGCCATAGCTGCATCGATTTCCGAGTCCGTGGCTTTTGGGCTCCACCTCCTCACAGCATCTGAGGGAAGAGAAGAATATGTTTCTTTTTTAAATAAATACAATTAAACATTTGAGGTAAATGACATGCACTTACTTTCAAAATCTTTATGGTCTACAGCTAAAATTATATATATATAATTTTTCAGAAATCTTGTTTTTTGGTTGTTCAACTGCAGTTGGTTTGTTTTGATTTAAACCTTCATAACTTAAAAAATACAGCTAGGTAGCACCATATAACAAGATAATAACATGATAACAGAATAATAAACATGTTTTGACAAAAATGTTAAAAACGGATTTATCTCGTTTTGCAACGAAACTCTTCATATATATATATATATATGAAGAGTTTGGTTCCAAAACGCAATAAATCCATTTTGACAAATTTTGGTAAAAACGTGTTTTCTATACCAAGAAAGTGACAAGATGAAAACAACTATTTTCTGTTACAAACTTTCACATAGCATCTTTAGGTTATAAAAACATAAAAAAATCAAATCCATAAGTTGATTTTCAAAGATTTATTATAAAAACGGATTATTTTTTCCACAAAATGCAATAAATCCATGACAAGTTTTTATTCAAAATGCTATAAATCTATTGAATCAATAGCCTATATAAATGTGCATTCATCTTTGCCATGTTATATTCATTTAGTTGACTAGTTGTACACACTAATTAAAAATATAAACATTAATGTTATTAATCAAAACACTTTGTCATATTAAGAACCCTGTCATTGCGGTTACTTGACGTCTTCGCTTAACGTCTTTCACAGAGATCAGCTGTAAAATGTTTTTGGTCCTGCTCGATTTTCGTTGACTTTGAGTAAAATAATGGAAAGTTTTTCATAAGATCCTCTGGGGTCAATGTGTTAGCATGAGAAGCTTGATGCTGTCGGGAGAACAAGCACCCGTCTCCCGAGTGCCTCTCAGGGAAAATATTAGATGTTGATGGCTTACGTTTCTTTCCCATCACAGAAAACCATCACAGGTTTAGCGATGCAATTAAAGTATTATTTTGTTTTATTTGTTGATCACGTAGTACAAAGTAGATGAGGAAAAGCAGGACTCCGTGTACTCAGCGCGTCCGCCATTGTTTGTTTACATTGCGTGAACGGTGGGCTGTAATATCAGAAATGGAGTTATTGCGTTCTGTAAAAAAGGGGGAGTGGCGTTTGTCGCATTTTGGGAAAAAAGGGAGAAAAGATGACAGAATAACACGGCGGATATTGGATTTTGCGTAAAATTAAGAATTTACTTTTAACTACTGACCTGATATAATGCTGATTTTGGCAGTAACTCATTTTTTTCAAAAATGGCGTTTATTGCGTTTTGGAACCAAACTCTTCATATATATATATATATATATATATATATATATATATATATATATATATATATATATATATATATATATATATATATATATATATATATATATATATATATATATATATATATATAAATTATTGTATAAAAGATGTTATGCTTTAAATAAGTGTTAGATCAGAAAGGTGAGCTGTGATGTCCCCTAAATACATAAATCATAGCAACCCAGTCTCACCCCATGGCGTCAATATTTGACGACACTTGACCATGCGTCAATATGTTGACGCGGAGGGTATACCTTTCGTGTCATTTTTTGACGAACTGGGGACTTCAATACTATTAAGTCTGTGGCATTCTCTTTCCTATTTTCTTACCATTTTCGCGTCGGTTTAGGGTTAGATTTACATAATGACATCCCTACCCAAACCTAACTCTAACCCCAACGCCAGGTGACAACTGTTTAATTTCGCGTACCTAATAGTATTGAAGTCCCCAGTTCGTCAAATATTGACGCCATGGGGTGAGACTGTGTTGGATCATAGCAATAAAAATTACATCAATATACAAGAACAAGAGTTTTTTTTAGATCAACATATTCCCCAAATTACCTTGAATAACATAATACAAAGGTGTGCCTTTAAAAGACTTCTTTTCCAGATGTCCACCACCCCTCATATTGAACTTTGCCATAAGACAATTAGACATCATTCTGTGAAAGAAATGTAAGATTACTTCACCTTAGACAAATAACCTTAATGGTCAATAAATCACAATTAACAGTAATGTGCAACATAGCAATTGCATGCAATGTTCAAACACACACTATGTTTTAACACTTCACAAGTACTCATCTACCATGTAACATGTGCTATAAACAATATCCTCATCCATAGGTTTTGGTGACAAGTAATGGCTTACACCAGGGGTGTCAAACTCAGTTCCTGGAGGGCCGGTGTCCTACACAGTTTAGCTCCAATGAACTCCAACACACCTGTGGCTGGTTGCATAAACATAGCCGTGACATTAAAACTGCGTCTTAAGAATGATTCTGACTAACTAGCAATTAGTTAGGGCTAATCAGTCTTATTATTTGGATTTAAATTAGACCAATCTACCTTTCTATGTAACATACTTAAAACAGTTATGATCAGTCTTGAAGAAAAAAATTCATGACTAACTTTAAAGACTAGTCTTAAAGTTTTATGCAACCAGGCACTGTTTGGAAGTTTCTAGTAATCCTGAAGATCTTGATTAAACGCATCAGGTGTTTTTGATTAGGGCTGGATCTAAACTCTGCAGGGACGCCGGCCCTCCAGGAATTGAGTTTGACACCACTGGCTTACACTGAAATTATGATTTTATTTCTTGTTTTCAGTATGGCTGACTGTTTGAGCCACTACGAACTTTAATAGTTTTGAACAAGGGATGTGTGACAGATTAAATCCTGAATTTAAGTAATATAAATTGCTGGGTTAATTATGGTTTTAATCAATATATATTCCTGCAATATTATGCAGGATTACACAATTCAAGGGAAACACATACCTGTTCATAACGTTGTTCATCCAGTCTCTGATAGAATATCCACCAGCTCAGACAGTTGCTGGACCTAAATGTGAAAACAATTGAAATAATGTTATAGAAAGATAGATGGAAATATATATACATATTCTTTATATCACAACTTACACAGATCAACTTGTTATCAACATCTTTGATGTATTCACAATGCATTCATAATGCAAAATACACGTCATATAGCATTTCTTACTTCTTGCATTTGAAGCTAAGGCCATAGGTGAAGAATCAGGTAGTCTCCATCCTGTTATTTTTTCGTTGTGTTACCTCACCTGTACAAATATAGTTAATTATATGGTAGTTTAAAATATTAACAGTATATCACTTCACAGTGTAATACTGCATTAGTTATGAAATCAGATGGCTGTACTTTAGGTCTTTGTGGTTGAGCAATGACAGACATTATAAGCTCTGTATTTGTAACTATTAACTCAGATTCAGAGAAATGTCAATGTTTATACTCTAAGCTGTGTTGTCACTAATGTAGTTTATAGCGATGCATGATAAATCGCATGCGATATCATGCGCATCTCGTCAGTGAAGCCGGTTCCTTGATTAGTAGTAAATTGCCATCACCTGCTTTCAGATGGAGCAGCATTTACTACACAAAGCTGAGGTTAACTGACAAGCTGGGCCATATCGCATGTATCGCAGGAGATGCGTCCTCGATAATTAATGCGAAATTGCCCCAATTGTCAGTGAACTAAGGCTTTGTGTAGTAAATGCCGCTCCATCAAAGCAGGTGATGGCGATCATGGAACCAGTTTCACTGACGAGATGTGCAATGACAATCACATGCGATATATTGTGCATCCTTAGTAGAATCTGCTTAAAATAAGATGCAACTGTAAAGTTCTCACATACAATGGGATGCTCTCTGGGATTGGAGTGCCTTCTGGTACTGGGGCGTCAATCCAGAATTTGGGATTGTAGACAATACTATATAGACATTAAAAACAAAAGGAGTGAAAAATGACAAGTTATTTAAGGTAAGAAAGGACACATTAATGAATGAATAACACCATAACTGTACAATTACAAAAAAATCCTCTTTAGGTTTATGACAATACACAAGAA
The DNA here is from genome assembly GCF_027580225.2 of Misgurnus anguillicaudatus. NCBI lineage: Eukaryota > Metazoa > Chordata > Actinopteri > Cypriniformes > Cobitidae > Misgurnus > Misgurnus anguillicaudatus. Next base: position 253,116 of record NW_027395278.1, read on the forward strand.
AACAATACTCTGCCTGTTTCGGTTGTCTGGAAGATGGCTGTTCATTATGTCACCCTGCAAAACAAATTACACCTTGCATGTAATTTCATTAAGTACAATAAACATACACATGCACAATGTATTTAAAAAAAAACATAGTAGTGTAAAATATTAAAATAAATCACTTTTTATATCAAAGTTTTGGGATATTATGTTGACATTCAGGCAAAACCCTGATGGAATAAATGTTTACCTATAAATGAGAATGACATTATAAAGTCAAAAGTGTATGCACTTTGGAGCCAAGCAACGTGTTTGTATAGTGTGGGAATGCACCAAAAAAATAACAAAAAGCATCAGTAGCACGTACGTCTCATAGTGTCACAGCTTATTCTAGGGTATAGATCAATCACACCATCTTGATACCGATGTTTACTGTCATGAAGTGTGCCATCACCTGTGTAAACAAAATACACCAAAACAATTTATATACATTTTTGAGTTTCATATCGAAATATATAAAAGTCCTTTTTGAAAGCATGATTCTTTTTCAAAATAAAGCAAAGCAGTCAAAAACTTACAACTTAATGTTGGGTAGACAAAGTCAGGGGTCGGGCACGTCTCATCCAAGTGTGTTGGACACAAAACTTGATCTTTAGCACAAACAAGAAGATATGACACATTAGAACATTAACAAATATGTAGACTGACTGTTTAAGCCATATCTACAGTTTGCCATACCTTCTTTTTTATTGTTTGTGGAATGTGCAACATCTTCATTTGGTTTGTGTTGACCACCTTCAACTGTAAATAAAATGAAATTGTAATTACTGATATTAACCCCACAAATACCAACTCCTATGTGTTTAAGTGTATAAAACTGAGGCATTTACCTGGCTTTTAACAGCTTTTTTATTTTTATTTGGATTAGGTTCTGCTCTTCCTTTGTACAAAACAAAAGCAAAGGAAGTTAATCAAACACTTATGCTGAGCTTTTAATACAGAACAGTATTTAACATTTTACATGTGCAATGTTAATCAAATCCATCATGCCAAATGACTTTTCTCTTTCAGATGTTTTAATTTCTGAAAGAAATTCTCAAAGGCTGCATAAATAAGCTAAAGTAATAACTTTGACTGTATCATTAAACATACTTTATACTATGGTATAACATGTGTAAGTTCAAAGTACCTTTTAGCCTATTAGCTAATTTTAGCCATACTCAGTGTGGACAATTCTGGCAATGTTTATTTTGGTTCATTTGTGTCAGACGAGTAAAACTTAAGCACGTTAATCAAATAATACAAAATGTACTTACCCAACAGTAGATTTTATATAATATATAGACAAAACTCCTTAGTAAATTCCCCCTCTCCTCGTGGTTGCATGCCGAGGATTTTTTATGTCATGATGGACTATAAATGCACCTGTAAAAGACATGCATCCAATTCACATCAGGGTATATATTGAAGTACACGTAGCTAAAAGTCAAAGTAACAATTATACATGTAACCCCATAGAACTATAGACATGTACAAATGTATCTGAATGCATTTTTATGACATGTGTTTTTTTTTTTTTTTTACATATTTTCACCGATTTATGCCATCATACCGCGGCTATTTTTGGCCAGGGACACGACGTTGCCGTCGGACCAATGTTTGCTGGGTAACTAGAAAAATGTATAAATTTCTATTTTTCTTTTTTCATTTTATAAATGAAAACGATAAATGAAAATTCAATTTGTTTTTGATTTTTAATTTTAAAACGAATATGGAATGGACGGAAGATACCCTGATTCACAATGCGTGTCAGACGAACATTTGGAAACCCAAACAAAACAGCACACGCAGTAAAAGACAGAATATAATGCATGCACATTGCACCGTGAAAGCTTTAGCCAGAAACCTTTATGCTGATATTACTCAAACAGAAAGCTGCATCCTCCGCAGGTCGCATATGCAGGATGCATACAGTACGTCATCAAGCCTGCCTTATTTCAGTTAATTGAGCATTACATTCGCAAGTCATAAGCATATTACAACAATTAACTAAATATAAATACAGCTACGATTAACTAAATATAATAGTGTAAAACTTTATAATTGTTAATATTCTGTAACAAGACAGTCTTTATGACGTATGCAGTTTACAAATGCGACCTCCTATGCAGCCTTTTGTTTAAGGAACCTCCAAGAGAAAGGTTCATTTATCAAATGTTATTTTAAAGTATTAAAAACATCGTTGTTTTAGAATTTTTCGAACGAAATGGTTGGTAATTACTTCACGATAGCTGATAGCGGGATGGGGCAAACTGTTCTAGGATTTCATTCTTATGGGGGCTTAGCCCTCAGTGATTATGTGAAGAGAGCATTGTGATGCCTTTTTGCAAATTGGGACCAGTATTATTATATTAATAAATTCATGTAGGCTACATATACATTACTCTTCTATATAGTTCCAAGCCCTTATTATTATTAACCTAATAAAAATAAATAAAAATTCTCTTGAACAGATATAAAAGGTATAAGTGTTATTTATTACTATTATTTATTATTGTGTATCTTGAATTCAAGTTCATGTATACTATATGTTTATTCAAAGTTTAATGAATACTAACAATTTATATGAGAATTTATATTTATACGAGTCAGACTGTACTTTTCGGTATACATTATAAATCAGTTTTACTTTCCAGATGTATCATGCATGCTTCTAGCATGCATAACCAGATTCATAAACTTACTAACAACAACCTGCAGTGATTCTAAATATGACTGTAATAAATCATACATGACCCCTTTAGTTTCTGATCGGAAAATAAAAGCTGTTATGTTTTAAAACAACATAAGGGTAAGTAAATAATGGAATGATGTTTATTTTAGGGGCTAATAATAATAACATTTATCATGACTATGAAACTGCAACAATCACTTTATCATCTCTTAACGTTACCTGTCTCTGACCTCTTCAGTCTCTCTAACTCTTTCTCCACCTGTTTGCTCTCCTTTCCAGCATTTAAAAAACGTTATATATCCATCTATAAAAGCAAACAAGTCACTGAATGTTGTTTATAGTCTATCTTATTTGTGTGTTTAATTTCGTGGGTTAAACTCATATGACATATTTCTCAATTGCACATTCGATAACTTAGCATCATATTATTCACAGCTGGTATTACTGTTAACTAGAAAACGGTAAAAATATAGACCTTGAAGTATTGCAAAATGTGTCATGACAACGGCAAACTTTAAACGGCACGGCTTCAGTATGCAAAGCAGTTTTGAATTATAAACGGGGGATAACTATTATTATCTCATTTAAGACGGCAAATATTCTTATATATTTTGTAGACATGACTGCACTCATACAGGTTAGCAAACAAATTAAAACATTAGCGAAAATACCTTCTGAGCTTCCACGCTGGATATTTTATGAAACAATTGCTCCCTCTGTGTGACCTGAAGCACAGGCGCTCGAGCTCTCCTCCACTGACGGTTACGACGCATGCGCAGAACAGCAAAGCTAATCAAATGCCTCATAAACTCGTAATATTTTTCTAAATGTCCTGCATTTTGCGTTTTTTTTATAATTATCTTCGAATAAATTGTTTTTACAAATAAATAAAACTTCAGAAAAATATATTTGATAGTTTGGTAGAAAAATTAAGACTAATTTTAGGGGGGCTAAGATGACGGCAGGGTGGCTGGAGCCCCACTTAAAAGGGTCTAGAACCGCCCCTGGGGCAAACTAAAACTTAAAGCAGAAACTTGCAGTCCCATAACACTATATTCACCATAATCACACCATTGCCAACGAAATATAGTTTTAAAAAATCAATATACGTACCCATGTTGCCATCCATTATGTGCGCCAGTGCCGTTTTTTCCCACGATGTTCGCAACCTTTTTTCTTCCCAGGATGGCAATACAGCTTGGACCATTGCACTTGGATAGTGGACAGTTGCTAATGTATTTTTTTTAGTTATGTGGTAAATCTTCCATTTTAAGACAAGCCTAATACTTTGTTAGTGAATTAAACATTTTTGTGTAGGCTACGTGCAAGTGTTCCATTGTAAGATTTAACAAATCAGGATTTAATAACGAAATATGGCAATGGGCACCCCCACAAAAGTTTCATTTGCTCTATTCCAACGGTTTCTGGCTATAATCCGTGGTACGGATGAGGGCCAGATCAGCATAACGTCTCTCAAACGGACGGACCTCACTCACTTCGCGCGTTCGGCTCTGTTCAGTAAACCAGAGTGGAACAGTTTGGAGGTGGTTTGGGTCAATATTACAGATGTGGGCCACATCAGTGAACTGTCTTTCTGGAATCTTTGGTTCTGATGTGGTAAGTGGATCTGGCCCAAATCTGCTGACTGTAGAAAAACAGCACTAAAAAGTCTAACTGGCACAAATCTGAGCCAATAGCTTAGTAGAAATGAAGTGGCCATCATTTCTAAATTGATGGCCACTTCTAAATTCTAAATTTCTAATTTTCTAAATTTGTGCCATTTCAAAATACTTTTATTCTACAGCAGCCGGCTAGTTGACTTCTCTGTTCAATTTATAGCCTACCTGCTCCTTCTGCCCATATCCGTATCACAGGTTTGGGCCAAATTAGTGTTTTGTATTTTAAACGCATCTCCTGACTTCCGGTTGAGTTGCGGAAAACGGACCTGGGACAAATCTGTAAATCGATGAAAAAACAGCTTTGCTAGCAGAGCTGAAATCTTATCAGGTGCAGATCTGGCCCACAGTCAGATACCGTATGTCCGCTACAGACGGATCTAAAGGCTTTCATGCGGATCCGGTCCAAAGGAAATTGCTATCTGGGGTTGCACAACGTTTATTAAACAGAAACGGTGATGCGTTGAACGCCCTGTTGTGATGACGTAAGCGTTGCAACTACGGTAGCTGAGAGGCCATTCTTTGTGTTCTTTTTTAAATGTTTCTGAGGACTGATGAAATCGTTATAAATGTGTGTTTAATACTGTAAAAGACCCTCAATGTTACAGTCACTGACCTTGCCGTCCAGAATGAAAGACAACATTCCAACTTGAACCCATTGAGCAAGCTGTTTCTTTACTACCGCGTGGTTTTATACATCTTGCCGCTGATTGGGCCGACATTTCTGACACACCCACCAAACAAGAGAAAACGCTTCTAAAACCTGTTGCATTCCGTTGCACACCGTTTCCAGGAAACATGTCGTTCAACCCGGAAACCGTAGCAAAACGTTGTGCACCGGTGTGAGATTGAACGTGCCCCTGGTTTTCAAAAAACATAGTTAAACCATGGTTAGTGTAGTAAAATAATATTTTGCTGATAGTAATTAGTAATCAATATGATGATTACTACACTTTTACCACAATAAAACCATGGTAAATTTTGGTAAGGGAAGCCCCGCGAAACCATTAGTAGCCTACTTAATATTCATAAGCGAAGGCTTCGCCTTTGGACGGTGCAACGTAAACAAGCAGTAATTCATGACGTATATTCATTCAATATACTCGTACATCATAAAGCGTATAAAAATATTCACGTAGCGAGTGTCTTATAAACGTTCATTACTGTAGTAAAACCATGGTAACCACAAAAAAACAATGTTTATCAAAAACCATAGTTAAACCATGGTTAGTGTAGTAAAATTATTTAATAATCAATACACCAAAAAACATGGTGATTGCACTTTTACCACAAAAAAAAATGTTAATTTTCGTAAGTGAAATGCAAACCAAATTGTTCATTTTGAAACCCTTACGAAAATTAACCATGGTTTTACTACAGTTAAAATAATAAAAAAAACATGGTTACTGTAGTAAAACAATGGTAACCACAACAACTATGGTTTCCAAAAAACATAGTTACATGGTTAGTGTAGTAAAATCATAGTTTTGCTGATAGTTATCAATACACAAAAAAACATGGTTACTACAATCTTACCACATTAAAACCATGGTTAATTTTCGTAAGGAAAGGCCCGCGAAACCATCAGTAGCCTACTTAATATTCATGAGCGAAGGCTTCACCTTTGGACGGTGCGTAATCAAGAACTAATCAATATTTATGACGTACTCGTACACTGTAAAAAATACTTTGCTGGCTTAAAATTTTTTGTTAAATCAACTCGAGATTTACAAGTCATACCAATGAGTTGTCACAACTTATAAAATATAGTTGAGAAAAGTCAACTTAATTTTATAAGTTATAACAACTCACCTGTAGTTATAACAACTCATCTCTAGTCAAGACAAATAATAGTAAGTTGTAATGACTTGTAAATCCGAGTTGATTCAACAAAAAAAATTAAGGCAGCAAAGTATTTTTTACAGTGTATATTCATAAAGCGTTTAAAAATATTCAAGTAGCGAGTGTCTTACAAACGTTCATGTCCTTCATTTACTCTTGAGTATAACTGATGTGTCTATTAGTTTTATTTTTCTCTGTTGTGATAGGAATCACTGTCCAAACAAATCCCAAACAATATGTTATAAAGCCTCAATTAGTCATAATAACAGGATAAAAGTTTTGCATTCTTAAAGGGTAATGGCTCGGTTTAATTGTGCATTTGCATGAATGCGCTCCGGGTAGAGGTGAGTTGAGCCAAATATAAGAAATATTCAGCTGTTGCTTATAAAGAATTGTCAAGCATTGAAAAAAATGTGTTTTACTATTGGATTGTAGTGTGAAGAGGTCATTGTCTCATTGGGGCCATCTGAAGTCCACGGGTCTTTAGGGACACAGAATATAAATGAACAGGGTGTCTTTATTGATCAGTCAACAACACGGACCCAAATGGAAACAGTGACCTCTGCAAGGGTATAAAACCAAGGTCAGAATAAAACAATCGGTTACCAAATGTTTAATGGTCGCCAATAAGAAAAATCCATACTGGTCACCACTAATACGGATTCATGTTTCTAACAAACGTTTCATACTCAACAAAAATGATTTAAAATACTGCATCTGTAATATAGATTCAGTATGATTTAAAAATAGATGAGGAACTACTTTGAGAGGATCTGCTGATTTAGCTATCGAGTTGCTGCGGCCTGATTAAAATTACGATCGTTGTTGCAGCACGTATGAAAATTATATGTCGGTACTCAGCAGGATCATGACGGCCACTGGCTCCATTTCTTCTGCCCCCCTTTACATTTCTCCGCCAAGGCAAATCGATACCAAAATGAATTCAGATGATCCTAAACCTTGCTTTTATGCGGTCAGAGAATGTCCAGCGACGGCTGTTTGTCTCACTGGCTGTAATACATCTGAAATCCAATTACAAAGCAACCATTGTGGAAAGATGCTAAACTGAAACATGTTATGATGAAAAATGGATCCAGAGTGCATTTCACCCACTAGAGATGTTCTTGAGTACAAACTCGGCATATTCGCTGGAAATGCACATTACACTGACATTAGCATAAATAGGATATCGATTCTCATTGAAGTAAACCTTCGCTTCTGTCGTGTGGAATTAGCCGGATGGACTGAAAAGCTACATTGGTGTGTGTGTGTGAGAGAGAGAGGACAGTAATGAAGATGTGACCTTTCTGTTTGATCCCTCCTGCACCCAATGACCCACCAATATCGTATTTACCTCGACACATGCACACACACACACACAATCCTTCATCACAGTCATCCACTTCACTTCCAGACATGCGGTCTTCTTTCACGAGCTGTCATTGTGTACATCTATCAGCTTTAGCCCTCTCAGCTCCTTTGACAGGAAGTTTTGAAAGCCTGTCTTAAAGGCGATAGACAATGTCTTTTTTCCATCATGAAATGGGAAGAGAGAAATGGGGACGGGGAGGGGGGACATGCGATGGAGACTGACCAACGTGGAAGGAAGATCAGTAAATAACAGTCACCCCGGGGGCTGGGGTGCCTTCTCATCTGGCCCCCAGTCAATTTAATTTAAATGTAAATTTTTAGAGATGCGCCAGCGTTAAAAGGCTTATATTAGCAAAAAGGGAAAAGTTAATGAATGTATTTCAATCTCTGTAACCACACAGCCCTTCTCATTTACCTCCTGGAATATATGAGTGGTGCTGAAATTGGGACTGGGGTAATATACACATCCTCCAACAGCCCTGCCTTCTTGTTAAACCAGCCTTTATCCAGTCAATCATCTCTGGTTATGTACGATTCACAATCGAGTTTGAGAATTGGGACATTCATTAAGTCAAAGAGACAGTGTAGACAGTTTTAATGCTTATACATTTCAAAATACATATTTGACTGTTTAACTGTGTGACTGTCATTCAGCCAGTTTAATTCATTTCGTCTATTAATGTGAAATAATCGACTTCAAATTACAACACAGGAAAAGACACATAAAAACTAGAGCTGTCAAACGATTAATCGCGATTAATCACATACAATCTAAAAGTTTGTGTTTGCATAATATACTGTATGCATGTGATTATTATGTAAATATAAATACACATTAATAATATATTAATAAACATTAATATATTATATATACCCATTATGATATTATATATACATTATATTACTATACATTTTATTATATTATATATTTATATTTAAATAAAAAATTTCTTAAATTTATACATGCATGTATGTTTTTATATATGTAAGGGATAATGTATAGGCAGCAGGTTGTTTATATGGCAGAAATAAGCCTCGACAGTGTGATCGGGACCCGACGCGCAGCGATAACATGCTGCTGCCTGTACATTATCTTGCTTATTACACCACTATAAGTTAGGTAAGGAACATTAAATATTGATTTGACATATTTTATTAGCTCATTTTTAACAAATGCAGACCTTACATGAGGAAAACCCATTTACATTTGGTTTTAACTCATTCCCTGCCAGCCATTTTTTGAAAATTTGCCCTTCAGCTTTTTTTGTGATTTTCACAAAAGCTTTACAAAATGCCTCTCAGGAAAATCAGATACAAATATATCAAATGAAAAAACAGACCCTCTGCTTTCAAACAAAAAATAAACAAACAAACAAACAGACAAAACGGGGAAAAAACATTTCATCCTGTCTATATTTTTTTTCTCTGTTTATAAACTCCATGGGTATTTTTTTAGAATACATTTTTTTAGCAAAAAGCTGAAATAACTGCATTTTTGTGAAGGAATTTTGTTAGAGATCGGATTCAGAACAATTATCAAAACATAGAGTTTAAAATTAGTAAATAACATTTTGGCTTCAGTTTTTTCATAAATTGGGTAAGTCATCTAGTGCAGTGGTTTTCAAACTGGGGGCCGCGAGATGGTGCCAGGGGGGCCCCAGTTTTATGACATTTTATGAAATACATTAATTTATCATGAATTCTGTGTAATTAAATCTAAAAAATAAGGCTACTAACCAAAAGCACTACTTTTTTGTATAATTTAATGTTCTTTTATTAAAATTTTGAGTTTTAGAACAGTTTTTTGTCACAAATTTTCTTTGGGGGGCCGCGAAGGAATGTACCTTACACAAGGGGGGCCGCACGCTGAAAAAGTTTGGGAACCACTGATCTAGTGGATAACCGAGGTATTGCAGATTAACATAAAATAAAAAAAATAAAAAAATGAATCAGAAACACATTTTATTTATTTAATATTTTTTATTTAATAATGTCACTTTGTTTCCATACACTGTCAGAAATAAAGGTACAAACCTGTCACTGGGACTGTACCTTTAAAGAAAAGTCTGAATATGTACCATTTGTGTACAGATATGTACTTTTAAGGTACCAATATGAGAGGTAGCCTACTTATATAAACCTTTTACGGTACATTCAAACGGGACGTCAGCGTTACACTTCTCATTTAGGTGACGTCATGCGTCACTCGCAGCAAAAGTTTAACATTTCTTAACTTTTCAAGAGCCAACACAGGCATCAGCGAATCAGATTGCCTTATGCAAATAACCTAGTGCAGAGCCAGCCAATTACGTTTATGCAAGACCGGAGAACAGAGGAGCACATGTTGCGGCCACTGTGATTCACGGCCTCCAAACGTTAACAATGACGCCCCATGTGAATGTACCGTTAAGGATGCACTTTTTGAGTAACAGCGTTTGTTGTAGAGTGTATGTATCAGCACTGGACACACATCTCCTAGTAATCCTGCAGAATTAAACCAATCGGGTCACGACTTTGAAACTCCTGCAGTGTTATTTTGTGTGCTTTATGCATCAGATGCTCAACCAGGCTGAGACTAAACCAGAACTACCCAGCAAAAGCCAGCCTAAACCATTTTGACCATGGAAATATATGCATGAAGATAGAGAGAGAGAGAAAGAGAGAGAGAGAGGCTGATTGAGAGGATGGGGGAGGTGAAAGAATGGAAAAGCGGAGCGATCTTGGAAAGAAGTCGTAAGGTTGCTTAAAATTCTGCTTGCATATATGTGAATTGGAGAGCAGTCTCTTTTATGAGTGCTAAGGCTTTCCTTATAGAGTGCTAACAGTTGGAATATTCATGTCACCTCAAGTGAGAAGGGAAAGCTTCATCTGTTATTGCAGTACACACATACGGCACAGTGAAGTGGAGGAAGGCCATAAGATTGCTTTAGGTAAAAGAGTTATAAAGGCATAAAGTACACACTTAAAAATAAAGGTTCTTAAGGGTTCTTTGCAGCGATGTCAAAGAATTGATTTTGGATCCCGAAGCAACCTTTCAGTCAGGGCCTTAAAAGAGCTTTAGAAACCTTTATTTTTTTTAAGTGTAATAGCTGGCTAATTCCAAATATTGTGGCTTTCTTTGGCTTCTACATGAAACCACAACAGACGTTATATGTAAAGGAATACATTATTACCCTTAAAAGTCTTATGATACAGTTGTTATCAAAGAAATCTTATTTTGGAGCATGTATCGTGACCACATGGCCTCAGGTGCTTCAATTAGAATTGGCAGTATATTGTTTGTGGTTAATTTAGATATTTAGGAGATGCATGGAGCTTGACACAGCCGGCATTTCTATTTTTGTGCTCTCCCAGCAGAAAACAGCCACTCATTTTGTTGGCTTGAGCTGGCTGCCAATTAAAAATGCTTAAATAATGACCCGCAGAGAGCCGTTGTCCTACCAGGCCCATGCTGACGTGTTGACTCTTCACTCAACTCCAAAAAAGTCAGACTTCCTGTATGGTGTTGGTTAGAACTGGTTGACAGAAATTTTTCCCCTGACCCTCGCAACTTCAGGAGATTAAAGGGTTACTTTAATTTTTACCACAGCAGTCATGTCTATTCATGGACATCCCAATTGCTTTCGATTGTATTTCCCATAATGCTCATGGTTTCATGTTAATAACGCTGGAGTGTTTTCACTGAAGCCGTGCAACTTAGTGCCAAATCCATTATCTGAGCTTGGTTTTCTGTGATGCAATAAAGTGTGTAATTAATTTTTGATACAGGTACCAATCCCTCAGTCTCCTTCAGAGATCTATCCCTTACTGACACCCAGGCAATAACTTTGTAGGCAAAACCCGGGAGCGAGTTAGCATTTTAGCACTTCTGTCATTCCAAAGTCAGTGGTTTTTTTTAAATGGGGTTTTGGTTAAATGCCTTAAATAAGATCTTGGGTTAACACAAAAGCCCAAGATATTTTAAAGTAACCCCAACTTGTGAAAGCCTTAACGTGTCTTTTAAAGGGTGGTTGCAAACAAGTTGCTACATGGGACTACAGACGTTGTCGCATCATCGCGCATGAAGATCTCAAAAAACAATGCAACATGGACATAATTCCCAACAAACATTCATCATCAGAGTCTTTTGTGTGTTTAAAAAAAGTTTGAAAAAGTACATGGAGCCAGATAAGGGGTTAACCTCCTCTATTCATTTATCTGCAGGAGCAACATTAATATTCACTATACGTGACAGTTGATATAAATATATACTTTTTTGGCATATACTTAGCATTTAATTTTACTAGTTTACTATATATATATATATATATATATATATATATATATATATATATATATATATATATATATATATATATATATATATATATATATATATATATATATATATATGAGCTGAGCTTAAAGGTTTCAAAGGCTATGAAAATTAAATAAAAAAATATTTTGATGCATTAATGTGAACAAATCGTGATCATCATGATCATCCTTACAATCTCTAACAAAATCTTAAAGGGGACATATCATGAAAATCTGACTTTTTCCATGTTAAAGTGCTATAATTGAGTGCACAGTGCTTCTATCAACCTAGAAAATTTAAAAAATGATCAACCCAGTAATTTAGTTTTGGTAAACCATTCTCTGCAAGCATGTGAAAAAATAGGTCATTGAAATCTGGCGAGGGTGGCCATTCGTGCCAGTTCCGCCGGACACGTCCCGAACATGTTTTCGGGTGCGTTCTCCGGAAGTCGCGTTGCTCGAACGCATACGTCATCAAGGTTCTCACATTTCAGTTAAAATACATTAGATTTACAAAGATTTATTTCTCTTAAGACATACAATCATTGTAGTTTCATTCTTACCTTGAAATGTAACGGTTGCTTTTCTGAAATTAAACCAGAAATATTAAACCTTGAGACGTATGCAGTCAACCAACGCGACTTCCGGAGAACGAACCCGAAAACATGTTCGGGACGTGTCTGGCGGAACTGGCACGAATGGCCACCCTAAATCTGGCTTCCCTTATGATGTCAAAAGGGGATAATACCGCCCCTTAATCAGCACTATCTAACCACGGCACTGCCATTTAGTGCAGAGATCAGCTCATTTGCATTTAAAAGGACACACCCAAAACGGCACATTTTTGCTCACACCTACAAAGTGGCAATTTTAACATGTTATAGTAAATTATCTCTATGGTATTTTGAGCTAAAATTTCACATACGTACTCTGGGGACACCAAAGATTTATTTTACATCTTTAAAAAGCCTTGTGAATTGTCCCCTTTAATGTCACGCTTTTTCTTTAAATGAAACACTTGCAAAATATTTAAAGTAAGCACCGGAAAGCACTGCTCTGGGTTCGGCTGCTCTGGCCTGACTCCGCCTTTTCAGTTCGACGCGCTCGTGCCTCGGCTCCGCTCAGGCTCGTCAGTGCGGGCGAGAGCGCTGCTAAACATGGCGTCGGACGGGATGATTTTAACTAACCACGACCACCAAATCCGAGTTGGAATATTAACAGGTAAATACGCAATGACACTCGTTCATTTCGCGTGTCGTCGCTCATCCTCATGTATTTCTTCATTCAGTTGCTCTTTGCGGTCTGTCGTGCCGGTTGTAATGTGTCGCGTGGTGATTACTATCTGAGAGCGTTCTGCCTGTCGCGCGCGTTCCTCTCGACTCGTTTGCAGGCGACAGTGATCAAAACCCGAGCGTTTATTCCACTGTGTTTTCTCTAATTCAGTTATACATCTGTGCACGTATGGATCCGGCGTTCAGAGATCTGCCTTTGGTCTGTCATGCAGCAAAGCTCAGTGTCAAGACAACAGTTTGTGTGATGAATTATTCATACCTTGCACGTAAGACATCCAACTAACATAAAGCAGAACACGGGAAAACCTCATAAATCCGTGAATGAACCGAGCGATCGCTCACATATGTCTTTTCTCAGTCATATCGATGTGTTTGGTAGATGAATGCTGTTGGTTTATGGACACGAGTTGGTATTTGGAGTTGGTCACGCAGTGTTTTTTTTCTCGTGCATTTCTGCACAGCAGCATCTCGGCTTCAGGGCTGCTTTGAGCTTTTATTTGTGCACATGCAACGTGACATATCTACAGTGCAATAGACCCAGTTGTGTTTAAACGCTCGGAAATGCATCGCAGACGCTACTTTTATGATGAATGGTTTTAAGTATGTGCACGCGATTAGGCGATGTTCTCGTCAGAAGCATTTTAATAGTCTACGTTGATCACCACCCCATTTTTTTTTAACGGGAGATGAAGCAGCCGCCTTCCCGTTAAATATTGCCGTTGCTGCCCCACGGGAGCTTAGACGGAATGAGTGATGAAATGCACACAGTGGCTGAATGCAAATGTCAGTGAGTTTGCGGCGTGTCACGTATTCATGACATTCCTCTCGGCGTGCTCCTGCCGCTCTCGTGCACCTATTTCGCGTGCACGAGCCTCTGCGATTATTGTCGCGAGGGGCATAAAACAGTATGGGAATCCCCCTCCCCCTATCACACACAAACGCACGCACGCACACACCCCTGTAGTCGGGGGTGCTGTCCATTGCTTTGTAGTGCTGAAATGTCGCCCAGCTCATATTTGTGCTTGTCGCACCTTTTTCCGAGCTCCATACAGCCAGTAGAGAATATGTTTGAGGGGGATTTTCCCGAGGACATTATAAGCCCCCCTCCTTTACTTTTTCTCTAATACTAACATCAGCTGATGTAGTCCATCATTAGTCACAGTCACGCCTAGCCCTTCTAGGAGATTGCTTAGCATGCCTTCACTGTGTAGGGGCATTTCGTGGTAGCGCACGCTTATTGATGAGGAACTGTGTGTGTGTGTGAAAGGCAGGGAGGGAGCGGGAGTATGGATGCCTTGGAGTGAGATGAAAATGGGACCAAGCACACAGAACTACGGAACATGCATACTTAATAGTGAGCAAGCTTATTGCCTACAGAGTGCAGGTTTTAAATAGTCATGCATTGGCAAGTAAAAACCTTTTGACCTGTGGGGCGTTTCAGATGTTGCAAATCCGTGAAGCGAAAACACAACAGGGGCGATTAATAGATTCGGTATTTATGGTTTGTGTAGTGGGCTTTTCCAAAAATAGATCTTGAAAGTATTTACCCAGCATTTAAAAACTGCATTGAAAACAGAATTTGAATTAGAGACTATTGATTTTGTGGTATTCAGAGTTGATTTGATTTTTGCGTTTATTTTTAGAGTTGTAGTTGAAAGCTAGTGTGCAGATTTTCTAAATGGTTTCCAGGCAAACAAATCATGATTCACAGTGCTGTCTACTAGTAATATGTATATTTGCATATAGTATCTATTGGCCTGGCACATTTAAGGAGGATAGTTAGATTAAAAGGTGCAAATTCAGAATCCTGAAAATGAAAAAATGCATGCATAGGGACTAAATTTGTTATTTATCATATCTTGTATATATACATCATAGATCAGGTTTTTAGACCTAGAGTTTGTCATTAAGCTTAAACATCAAGTTTTTGCATGTATTCTGCACACTATAGAGAATCATATTCACAGTGTATTTCTGTCCTCAATCTCTTTGATATCTGATACATGAAATAACACAGAATAAAAACTCAAGCTTTTCAAATCAGAGTTACCTTCATGGCTGCAGAGGCTGTCAGGGTCTGTCTCTAAATTGTTCAGAGAGATCCTCCCGTGTGGAAACGACTAGTCTATGTTTCCAGCTGTCGTGCTTCAATGCATAGACTAAAGTCAGGTACAAACTCATCATTGATGGCCTGTATTTCCTCAAAGACAGGATGTCAAGAAGTTCTTCTAAGTTTTTATTGTTGATGTTTTTCGTTTATTACCTTGGAGTAACTGGAGACAGGGTTGCAACAGGAGACGGGGTCTTTGGGAAACCTTTCAGAAAACAATTGTGAGTTTTGCCATTCTGGTTAATGTGGATTGAGGCTCAAAAATTGCATACTTGAAGGGTTTGTTTATGCCATGTGATGAATTACCTACCCAAATGTCATTCCACACCCATAAGACCTTCGCTCATCTTCGTAAACACAAATTAGGATATTTTTGATGAAATCCAAGATCTTTTTGACTCGCCATAGACAGTAATGCAGCTACTACTTTCACGACCCAGTATGGATGTAAAGACATTGCTAAAATAGTCCATGTGACTACAGTGGTTCAATCTTCATTCCATGAAGCGACGAAAATACTTGCACAAAACAGAACGACTTTGTTATACAATTTATTCTTTTCCGTGTCAGCCTAACTCTTTAAGGTGTAAAAATTTTCCTGGTGCTATTGTGCACAATTAGTGCTGCCTCACGATTAGTCGCGACTAATCGTTTGCAGAATAAAAGTTTTTGTTTACATAATTTATGTTGGTGTACTGTGTATAATAATTATGTATAAAGAAATACATACACATGCATGCATAATTTAAAGAAAAAATATATTTATATAATAAATATATTTATATTTATATATAATATAAATTATATAAAAATATAAAACTTTATATACAAATGCAAATATTTCTTAAATATATACATGCATGTGTGTGTTTGAATTTATACATAATTATTATACACAGTACACCAACATATATTATGTAAACAAAAACTTTTATTCTGCAAACGATTAGTCGCGACTAATCGTGAGGCAGCACTATGCACAATTTATTGCTGCATGTCATTTTGGAGAAAAATGCATTTTGTCCTTGGCCCCAACAAAAAGCACTAAAATAAAATGATTATTATGTTTTAGGGCTGGGCGATATGGCCAAAAAATTATCACAAAAATGTATAAATTATATAGCAGAAATTATCGTTATCTAATTATCTCTCAACACTATTGTTTTGTTGTTGTTGTTAAAGGTCACGTTCTTCCTGATACCATTTTTTAAACTCTAGTTAGTGTGTAATGTTGCTATAATAGCATAAATAATACCTGTAAAATGATAAAGCTCAAAGTTCACTGCCAGGCGATATATTTTCTTCAATAGAATTCCTTTTTAAAAGCCTACAACGAACGGCCGGTTTGGACTACAGCCCTCTATTTCCTGCTTTAATGACGTCAGTAAAACAGTTTGTGACTAGGGGTGGGCGGTATGAGCAAAAATTCATATCAAGGTATTTTTCACTCTTCACCCGGTATAACGGTATTACGGTATGTCGCCATATGAGATAAAACAATTTGGAGTCACACTGTAGTAAACCTTAGTTAAATTACAGACAAAATTTGTATTTTTAACCTTATGTTACTAATAAGTGAGGGATTGGACATAGACATGATTTTTTATCTTTTCCCATTTTTTCCTTTCAAAGCGCCATTGTGTGGATGGGTGGACTAATCTTCTTATGCGTATTGTCACTAATATGGAAAGTATGAAAGTATGGAAATTAGTATGGTCATTTGCTGGTAGGCTATGTGCCTTATTACAATGTTTTACGCTACGTCCAACAACTTTAAAGCTGTGTGCTGTATATCTTGTGTCTGTTTGATTTATAAATATACAAAGAACGATTTTCTTTTTGTTGTTCATATGAACATCTGATGGGAGATGCCATCTCACTTTATATTATTATTAATCCCTGACTGCATTAATGAATGCATTAATGAATGCATTTAATTGCATTTGATTTAATTAACCAGCAGATTCACATTGCCAAAAACACTCCACTCATACGTTTTTATGCGTAAATATGCACTATGTATTGTTTAATAGCCTCTCTAATTAATAAATCTGCATTAAGAAAACGAAATTTACCATTAAAGGCTGTTTTTAATGTGTTTGGTACGTTGCTTACGTTATCCGCTAAAGCACTCTGAAAGCGCTATTCATTTAACCGTAACTCCTCAACCATTTGCGCTATCAAAAAAGGAATGGTTCCTAAAAGAAGATAAATTGCGCTTTTTGGCAAATTATGGTTTATTACGGTAATTTCTTGCTTTCCGTCATCCAATCGCTTACCTGGAGAGCGCGTGCAGGGCGCAGTAGAGAGAGCAGATCTGAGTGAAAAGGGAGTAACACCGTTAAACGACTTTGAAGCAGTGAGGTAAAAAAGCCTCCTAAATGTATAACACTGTTGACGCGCTGTTGGTGCCTTGGGACTTGACAGTCCGACTGTTTAAGTTGATTTTCAATAAAGCAGTGTTGATTTTTTTCGCTTCTGGGTCCTGTTATGTTTCAGAACCTGGTAATGCTTAGGTAAGCCACGGGCTTGTTTCTCGCCAAACTCGCTGTATACACCTGAAATATAGTCTTTGGCAGGATTTGCGTGCACTATTATGTGCATCCTCTTAAAAAAAATGATGATTAAAAATGGATTGAAGTGCGATCGGAGCTTTTCGTTTTGTGTTTCTGTGGACAGCGCATCTCGGGAACGGAGGTATGACTTTTAAGACTTGGGTAAACTCCCGCGGGGTCTTAAAAAAATAACATTCATAAAGTTAAATTTAAGTCCTAGGATGAAGATCTGGGCGTTTTAAGGCCATAGATATAACTTTCTGAAGGTTAGTTTTTTGTAACAACCCGCGGGAACCCTGATAAGTGCAAAAATAGAATTTAAAATATGTAACGCCGGTATCAACGGTTTTGCGAAATCCATATCATGGCGTGACACAATACCGGTAATTACTATCATACCGGTTTATTGCCCACCCCTATTTGTGACTAAACTCTGCCCACAGGAATACGTCAGTCACCAGCTTTGGCCCAAACGGCTCTGCTAAGCTAAGCTGCTATCGAATCACAGCACACTAAACAAACTACACAATCAGAACTTGTAACGTATTTCTGAAGGAGGGACTTCACATAACAAGGAAGACATCAGCCTGTTTTGAGGACAGTGAAAACGGCACTATACAGATAAGTAAATTGTGTGAAAAATACCGCGTTTTTTTTATAAGTGAAACATGAACACATGTTATATTGCCCACTATAAACACAATCAAAGCTTCAAAATCAAAGACAGAACGGGAGCTTTAAACCATGAAGCCTTAATAAATAAGGCTATCACCAAAAACTGTTAGCCTACCTTACAAAATTTCAAATATTGTTTAAGACAAGTAAAGTAATAAAATAAGAACAAATAATCAAATTATGAGCAATAGCATAAGTAAATGCAACAGAACAAACAGATCGATCTAACAGTATTGTACTTTTCAGGTACAGAAATGAAACTGAAAGCAATTAAATGTAAATTTGGGGTTGTGCACACCAAAACTTTAGAATGCGTCTGAAAACGCCTGGAGGACGCCGAATGCCAGCTGTTGTTTCTTCAGCCGAGCACTTTGGTAGCTGTGATACTTGGTTGATGGTTGGTTGCTGTGGTAATGTCCCGCCCCTCCTCCACTGTGATTGGACAGCCGTTTGACATACAGTTTATTCACTGCAGTGGTGGATCTGCTGTTTTTCCTTAGTTTCCTGAATTTGTGAATGTCCTGTAAATATACTTTTAAAGCTATGCAGACGTTTGCATGCACAAGGCAGCGCTGAAAGAAAGTACAGTATACTCTACCTATTTTGTCTGCTGTGTTCCAGGCTTCGACGAACCCTGTTTGCGCGTCCAATATTACACAATAGGAAAATGTTTCTGCACATTTGGATTCTGTGATTCCGTCCGTGTTATCCGCATCGCGAAAATCATAGGGCTCTACTAATAAATAGGGCTGGGTATTATTGGCAAGGGCCTCACGATACAATACCCATCACGGTATATGGGTCATGATACAATGTATCACGATACGATACAATACCGGTATGTTGCGTGTTGTGATACATTGCAATACCTTTTCCTTTTTTTTATCAAAAATGTAAAAAAAAATAGAGCTGAATATAAAAAACAACAACTTTTTTTAAAGCAAAAGTGCTTCAACACGTCGGCTTTGAATGCTGCAGGTGTTTTTAAATTTTCTGCCATTTTCTCACTCCTACTAACTTCCGAGACATTGGCTGAACATGACAGACAACTGGAGAGCGACAACTACAGCAGCGGTGGAGGAGGTCATTTGACGCACACTGAGGGATTTGATGGGTTTTTAAAAATATCGATAGTAGAGATTGAAATATCGGGTGAAAATGTATCACGATAGTTAGCTGTATATTATATTTTTGCACAGCCCTAATAATAAATGAATAACTTGCCTCATCTTACTCCACTTTTTCAAGTCTACCTGACACTGTGATTGTAAACCAAGAGCGCGTGCCGCATCCGGAAGTGCTTGCGCAACATTATGCACAGCGCGTAAACATTATCAATCACTTATCGAACGGTTGTTATCGGTTTATCGGGAAGTTTATATCGGTAAAATAGCTGTTATCGAATTATCGCACAGCACTAGCTTTAACTCACTAAACATTGCATCTAATTTGACGTAGGACGTATGATGATGTATGACGGTGTAGTAGTGGTGTCCTATTTTTTTTTAAGGGATACTTTTTTCCCGAGCAATCCTTATTGTCAAGCCCTGCTTGTTACTATTTTGTCAAAATTGAAATTGGTTGCTCTTCTCAAGCGACTTTACTTTTTGGCTCATTTTACAAAGTCCTCTTTTTTACCTTCCCCTGAACACTTTACTTCATTTTACTACATAACAAACACATTTCACAATCCAATCAATTTCAAGTACAATCAAGTCCCTCCCTAATTTTTTTTCATTGTCGATGGAACCTGTTTTATTCTGAAGTATGTCACATTACAAAAGTAAAGTGGGTTGCCAGTGTTTTTTGTTTTAAACAAATTTTCAGCAGTTCTAGTAACAAGAAGACTGTATTAAAGTAGATTTTTAGCTTCTCACAAACTTGCCTATTAGTCACAAGTCATCAAGTCTTTTATTCTTGGTGCCCTTTTATGAACCATCTTCACAAGTTCCTCTTGGCCGCGGTGGTGTCAGAGCATGTTAGCAGCCATGTGAGCAGTGTCTTTCTGATAACACTCAAACACGCACAAACCCGGATCTTCAGTCTCTCAAAAGTTTGCACTTCAACCACCTTTAACACCTTCTGAAACCCTCGGCTGGTGAAGGGGCAGACGCTTGAATAGCAATTGGGAATCCTTGTGCCAGACTAAAAGGCAGTAGAGGACCTTGTCTTTGAATGACATGGGCCTTTGCCAAGATCTAATCTCAGCTGAACGACAACAGTTGCCATTAATAAGCCTTAATGAAAGATAGTTCAGATGTCAGTCCCCAGGTATCATTTCGAAGCCATCAGTATTGAATTATAGGGGCATAATTTCACAGGTGTTGGAAATTTAGACAAGATCGGCCTTGTAGAACACTGATAACAAAGCTTTCCGGTCAGTGTTCTCGGAATGGCCCGTACATTACATCAGCAAAAGTAAAAGCAACAGCATATGGATTTTTTTGGAGTGGTTTATACAAACCAACCCATTCCATGTCTACTCACATGATGTTTTTGGGGATTTATGCCTGTGTTTTCAGACTCGGGTTGCCCTTTGGGGATGTAGAGGACAAATTACTTCAGCTTGATGTATATACATTTATAGTACTTCAAAGTTTGTCAGCCCTTTTGTTTTTACTATAGGGCCACGTGTAAGGTCCTCATTTTGAAGGATTTTAAAGATCACGATCATTTTTTAGAGTTAACAAGTTAGTTGAAAGACTCCAGACCTACAGTCGCTTATTACTATATCATGCCAGAGGCTTTTAATCATAAAAATGGCTGAGCTACAAGTGCATAAATAACATTGCGCCCTGTCACGCCTTCATGTTTTGTGAAACAGTGTAGCCGATGGTGCAGCTGTCCTACAGTGCAACCACAGAGACAAAAGCTGTTCTTGTTCTGGTATTCATATTATGTTGAAGGTATATCGTCAGTTTAGCGGATTATTAATCTATTTCAACAAGGGATATCCGTCCAGATGCGGACGAGATGAAATTGCATGCTAAATGATAAATCCACTGCAGTTGCTATCTGAATATGTTTAGAGTTCAGTTCTCTCATCATGGGCACAGGAGTTTCTTTTTGAAGCGGATTATCTTTGAAACATCTTTCTGTCATTTAGAAAGCTATATCTCATTCTGAGATACACTTTATGTAAGTCTCGGTTATAGTTTAACTCAATGACAATGATATATGTTTTTTCAAAAGGATTAAGGAGCCCTTCTAGTGCAGCTAGTACAGATAGTATTTGAACTGGTTTCATATACAGTTTCTGTATTAATTTGGATTTACAGTTTTTTTTAAAGGTAGCTAGGTTGTATTATTATTATTATAATAAATATTATTCATTCACGTGCAATTGTGCAAAAGTGATACAGTGGTGCTGGATTACATCATACCCCAATTAGCATATTGATGACGATGTCACTATGATGACCCAATGTTAGATAGCTTGGTATAAATTTTTTTTTTTTTAGTTTTTGGCTGAGTCCAAGAGCTCTAATGGGGTATACACACCAGACGCGAGTTCAACGATTTGCGCGATTAGATTACATACAAAGTCAATGCAAAGACGCGATCAGACGCGTCCTTGCGTGGTGCGATGCGAATGACGCGATATGGGTGGCGCGTTTGCCACGAAAACATGCGCTATTCGCCTCAAATGCGTCTTCGCCCAAGTTGAAAATATTCAACTCAAGAATTTGCATGGCACAAACACTGAAAAAATATTCATTTAACTTACTCAATTTTTTAAGGTAAGTGGTTGCAATTTTTTTTTTTAAGTTACATTTAAACAAAAGTTTTATTTTTTATTTCTATTTTTTTAAATGTAGCTTAAATAAATTGATTGCAACCACTTACCTTAAAAAAAAAAATGTAGTAAATTGAATGAATTATTTTTTCAGTGAAGTTAAATCCCGCAAGTAATCTAGAGAAATAACGCGATGCCCCACGTTTGGTGTGTACATAGCATAAAAGGCTGCCTTTGAAGGCTGCATTCCAGGGAAGGAAGGCATCAAGGCACATCCGAATCCAAAGTTAGGTTTACTTGGGGTTAGGGATGGGACGGTATGAAAATTTCATATGATTATAGTGACCAAAGTTATCACGGTTATCAATATTATCATGGTTTTGTTAAAATGAGATGTAAATGTTCATAAAGAACAGACACACACACTGAAAACATTTGCACTAGTTTTATTTTTGCGAATCACAATTTTATATTTCATGTCCCTGAAATTATTTCTGTGGTAAAAAATAAATAAATCTGTCTGATAAGTTTACCGTGAATGAATTATCCCTTAAATGCCGTCTTGTATGTTAAGGAGGCTTCGAATTGGGGCAGCCTTTGTCGCGGCCCGGTGATGTCATTTGCCTTCAAATACGGACTTGGAAGGCTGCAGCCCTTTTTTTTAAAAAAGCCCCTTACTTTTTACACCTTTTAATTGCATTTCTAGTGACGTGTTTTTGGACGCAGCCTATGGCAGAAGAATTTGACCATGGTGGGCCTCCATACTCTTAGAAATTAGCGATTAGATTACATACAAAATCAATGCAAAGATCTGATCAGACGCGCCCTTGCGTGGTGCAATGCGAATGACGCGATATGGGCGGCGCATCGCATTTCTAGTGAGCCCCTCGCATTTCTAGTGAGGCGCTCTCTGTTTATGTTTTAAACAGAATTCCATACGCGGCCTATTAAGGCTTTCTAAATGTGTTTTTGGATGCAGCCTATGGCAGAAGAATTTGACCATGGCGGGCCTCCATACTCTTAGTAATGAAGGGAAAACACTATATTTTATTATTTCATTTACCTATTAAAAATTCTTAAATAGTTTCTTTAAGTTCTTCGTAACGGTTATATTTTGGTTGATATATGGTTTACTTTTTGTCATGGCTATTTGTTTACATGTTGGCATTATATATTAATTTTGATTTGTGCTATAACACATAAGATTATATTTTTGCACGCAAAAGTATAATTTGACATGGTCAAAATATGTATGCAAAATTAGCGATAATAAGATTTATATCATCATCATTTATAAAGATGTTTTGTTACCCAAGCATATAGTCGGTACAGGCTGATGTATTTTGCTCTCCCGCTCTGCTATTGGTTGATCTGATGACTGATAGTTCTTCTGTCCTGTAGCAGTCTGTTCCAGCAGGGTTGGCTCCAAATCCTGCTTCTATTACCTCACCACAAGCTCCATTCATAAATGCGTAATGGCTCATGAACGTGTTGGCTCTGTGTCTGTGTCCTGCTGGGGATTTGGAGCAGTGGGAAATATGATCCAACAGAACTTTTATGCCATACCGTCTAGCCTATGCTTCACTTTCCCACTTGCACTCATATTGTGTGGAAAGCGTGTGAACTCATTGCAGATGGTTTATTGTGTTATAGTCACAGGGATGGTGTGATCGTTATAGAGCCGGTCACACATGCAATCATTATCACAGACACACAGATTTCATTTGATTCAAGTTTGTGAGTGAAAGATTTGAAAACATATCAATAAACTTTTAAACATAGCCTGGACAGGGCTTATCCTAGTCCCAGACTAAAATGCGTGTTTGAGCTGCTTTAATTTAAAAACATCTTGCACTCCAGTATCTTAACATATCATAACGTATCTTAACTTGTACATAGACATTATGTTTAATAATAACCTAGAATATTTCATTAACATGATGAGTGCATTTGTATAGCAGGAATAATTTGACTGACAGGTGTAAATGGATTGTGGTCTTAAAGTGAAGTAGCTGTCAAGTATTTTAGCCCATACTAGAAATGAGACTTTTGTGCATTCAACCTGTCCCAGTTAGTTATGAACACACACAAACCGGGAACCAGTTCAGGAAAATGTGCCTTGCTCAAGGGCACCTCAGTCAGTCCCAACCTGGCGGATGTGAAACTCAAACTGGCAACCTTTGGGTTAAAAGCGCAATTCTTTAACACAACTGCCCATTTAGTATTTACATACATTTGTGAACTTTTTTTGACTGTATTTTATTTGAGTTGCACAGTGAAGTTATTTTTTTATTGCAAGTATATCTAAGAATAAGAGCATTTGCTAAAAATAAAGAATGAGAAATAAATTTCATTCATTCAAAAGACATTTACTGTATACAATCAAATGCTCACAAGACAATCATGCATAACAAGATATTATTAGCAAATCGTCGCTTTTAGTCCGTTGACCTCATGTTGTGTTCTGCTGTTAATAATTACAAAATGACCTTTAACCTCCTCTGTCTCATGATGCCCTGCACATTTGCCTTCAAATTCAGGATTTGTCATACTGCTGATACAGGGCTCCATAAAAGGGATCAAGGCTGGTCATATATTTATCATATGATCTACAGTTTAAACAGGCAACACACACAGGGTTGTCTCATGGACTTACATTGGTTTTACCAGGCTAATGATATTTTGAAACTCACAAACAATTTAACAATATAAGATTTTAAGTAAATTAATTAGCCAAATAGATTTGTTTGACCGCTAGGGGTGGGCAATATGGCCAAAGTCTTATATCACGATAGGATTAATTTTATATCATGATAACGATAAGTATCACAGTAGAGTTTTCTTTTAATATGGTTATTATGATATTAAAATCTTTAATGCCAAAGAATTTGTCATAATTCTCATTATATATATATATATAATATAAATATATATTAAAGGGACACTCCACTTTTTTTGAAAATATGCTCATTTTCCAGCTTACCGTTTTGAAATCCATTTAGCTGATTTCCGGGTCTGGCGCTACCACTTTCAGCATAGCTTAGCATAATCCATAGAATCTGATTAATCCATTTGCATCGCACCTAAAAAAAACCCCAAAGAGTTTAGATTTTTTTCCTATTTAAAACGACTCTTCTGTAGTTACATCTTATACTAAGACCGACAGAAAATTAAAAGATGCAATTTTTTTAGGCAGGACTTTGCTACCGTAACATGGCTGCAGTAGGCGCAATGATATTACCTCTCCTCTAGGAGAGGAAAATTAGCAATTTTTTTTAAAAAAGTGGACCGGTAAAAAATGTCAACCGGTTTATTGCCCACCCCTATACTGATGTCATACGGCTGTCTGCACATTTTACGTCAAACACGGACCAGGTTTTTACTGCCACAGGTGCTTGTAAAGCCGGTTTCACACCGCAAGCGTGAGTGGCGCGTAAGCGGCACCTGTTTTTTTTTTTGTGCCCATGTTAACAAGTTAAAGCATGCACACCGCAAGCGCGAGTGGCGCGTAAGCGGCGCATGTTTTTTTGGCGCCCATGTTAACAAGTTAACAAGCTGCTCATGCTCAATTAAAGTGACAGTGCATTGTTTATGGTTTATGGTCATATATAAATCTGTATATATTTGTATGTATGTATTTTTTTATTTTATCATAAAACTTCAGAGAAACAGATGTAATAATGTCCTATGGGCTTTTTAAGGTCTATAATTGTGTATTTTGTGTTTATATTTGTAATTACACAGACCAGAACCACACAAAAACAATGTGGATTAAACAAATCACAGTTGACTGACCGTCAAAAAGCATGTTGAAGAGGTTTTGCTCATAAATGCATGTAAAATAAAGTAATGTGAACTTGAGATTGTTATACTGTTATTAAACTGCAAAGTAAGCGCTGCAAACGCAGCCGATGTGAAAGCACAATGGCCACGCGCAGCAAACGCTCTCTTCATGTGCTGCTCACGCTATGCATACGCGCTGCTCATGCTTGCGTTGTGAATCCGACGTAACACTAACCAAATATCCAAATGCTGCCATAACCACAAAAAAATACAAAATTAAATCCACATGGTCATCGTTCTCGTGATCGATCGTCAATGCCATGTTCGAGTACTCGAGCAATCAATTACTCGTGCTTGCTTATCCCTAGGCTACAGACACACAGATAAACCAGCACAGTGGTGGAAATGCAACAGTGTTAGATGGTGAGGAGAACAGAGGCTTAAAATGAACGTAATAATCCTCATGCAGTTTTAATCGGCCTTTAATCATTACATTCAATACAACCCTCTACTGTCAACAGCACTCTAAACTCACATCTGTACAACACAACCCTTAATAAAAGTAGATTGAGAAGCGAACACATGACTGTGTATTTGTGTGAGCAAATGGTAGTAAATGGTTTTGATGGTTGCCTACTTTGTAAAAAAAAAGTGTTGACATCTTTTAAGCAGCGATGGTGTAAACTAGGAAGCAACTGTGATATTGTGGAAACACCCCTCATATGGAGTGATGTAAAACTGTATCAGTAACAGCACCAAAAGCCCATATGCTCGAAACAGACTGTTCGAGCGAGAGAATCTGCCAAAGTGTCTTAGTAATGATTTCTTCTCTTAAACATGCCTTTCCATCTGAACGTCCCTGCGTTCTGTTGGCTCGTGTCCTGATGAATAATTTAACTCAATCCTTATCTGGACACCGCGTGACTATAACGTCCTAGATAATAGAATGTGGACATTAATCACAGACAGCTCTGCTAAAGAAACCATCCTCTTCTCACGAATCTCTGTTGCGCTGATCAAACTGACATTCTGTCCTTTAAATTTTCCTAACCTGTTAGCGCAAGTAATGGTAAATGTCACGTTGGAGATTTTGTTTTGTATTTGACACAAGCTGGGCTTGTCTGGTCTCCGTGTAGCCATTGGCTGGAGAGCTTTGTCGTTCTTGAGAAGACAGCTAGTCGTTGTCTTTATCAGGTGGTCTTTGCCAAATAACAAGGATGTTTTAACAAGGATCTCTTTTTTTATCAAACAAAATAAGCACCATTTCCATTTTAAACTGCATTTAGTCTATATAGATTCGTGCCGAGATTTGGGCTTCGAACCTATGAGGTTTGAGATTGTTGAGTTTTGTCATGAATTTTCTTTTAGGGTGGTACGAAGAGATGCACCCTACACAAGGGGGGTGCACACCAAAAAGTTTGAGAAACACTGCTTTATACGATCCACCATCCAGAGATTCCTCAATACGACTTTATCCCAATGCTTTGATCATATTGCAATGCGTATTACAGTTATTTTAATAAGCAGAAATAGAAAAAAAATCATAGAATTGCAAAGACTTATTAAACTGCAATAAGGCTTTCATTGCTTGCAAATTGCGTGTTTCATATTAAGTTTTTGTTTCTCTGATGCTGTTAAAGGCAAAATGAATCCACACACTCAATGCTTATGTGGATGTGGTGTCTCCAATGTGCGCAGCCAGACTGCAGTAACTTCCAAAAGTTTATTGCCCTCTAAAGCAGATCTTCAAAGCAGCACAATTGGTTCTGAATTACAAAAAACATCCATAATGATAATTGAAGTATTGATACTTTTTAGGGTATTGTGACATGTAAGCATGTTATATTATATTCAGTAGGTTTAATCATCGCATTTCTGAAAACAATATCCTAGCCTGTTTAAAATGTCTTATTGTGTTTGCTGGTTGGAGTGGCACTAGTTGTGTTTGAGTTAAAGGGAAACATGCACATTACATTGTAATTGGGTAATATAACATGGTGGTTTAATGAGATCGAGTGTGTTGAGAGACCATCAGAGAGGTCAGAAGTGATGTTGTGTAAAAAATCTCGGATGCAAAAGCTGCTAAACGCCACCTCTGTCAAAAATTAGATAATGATATTGATGCTCTCGGCACATATGCGTTCATCAAATACTTCAAATACACATAATCCTGGCATTACAGTTTTGTTGGCAGAATCCATTAAACACAACTGGAAAATTAAAAGTTGCGATTTTCTAGGCAGATATGGTTAGGACTATATTCTCATTCTGGCGTAATAATCAAGGTCTTTGCTGCCGTAACATGGCTGCAGCAGGCGTAGTGATATTACGCACTCCCTGAAAATAGTCCTCTTTGTTACTTTCAATAGCAGTGGACTATTTTCAGGCGCTGCATACTATCATTGCGCCTGCTGCAGCCATGTTACAGCAGCAAGTCCTTGATTATTACGCCGGAATGAGCGTATAGTTCCTAGCCTAGCTGCCTAGAAAATCGCAACTTTTAATTTTCCGTTGGTTTTAGTACACAATGTAACTTCAAGAAGAGTCAAGTTTTAAATAGGAAAAATATCAAAACTCTTTGGTTATTTTTGAGTGCGATGCTAATGGTCTAATCAGATTCAATAGATTATGCTAAGCTATGCTAAAAATGGAACCGCCAAACCAGGTGATCAACTGAATGGGCATTAACGATAAAAATCAAATGTTTAACTCTATGGGAGCTGGAACATGAGCATATTTTCAAAAAAAGTGGAGTGTCCCTTTTAAACCTGCAGGTTATAGTATAATGTCTGCACAATGGAAAATTTTCAAAAATCACCTCCGTCTGATAAAACGGATGCAAAAAGTAGGTGAAGTGGCAGTGAAGTACAGTCCGGCTGAATAGAGCATCTATGATGCAGGTTGGTATGTGAGTCTCAGCAGGTCTTTGCGCAGCAGATTAAGCATTGGATCCGGATGCAGCCCTGGATTGGGGGATTACAGAATCCGCACACTGGAGCTACATTGGGTTTCCCACCGCAATATCACTCCACATTAAATAAACCATAATGTGTGCTAGTGAAAGATGATGCTGCTGTCATTGTACTCAAACATGATGGCAAATTTTTTTTTTGACATTCTTAGTTTTATGTAGTATTTATATGACTTGAACCTGTGTTATATGTTTAAGCAGGAAAGCATCTGTTATAGATTTGCTGGGACACTTTTGATATGAAATGTCATAAGAAATGTTTTGTAATTTGGAAGTATTTCCCTAAGAGACTTTTAGTCCACAGTTCATTACGAATTGTTAAGTATTAGCAAGCCGAGGAGCAAATTGAAGTAATTTTCTGTGGTTTGACTACAGTCATGTATACTGTATATATCTCTACCTTTGTTGAATACAAAATCTTTATAGAAACATACATGTTGCAGTTGACGGCAAGAAAGAAGGTTAGTCTTTCAATGTCTGTGTGTGTGTGCTTGTATGCTGACAGAAGTGCTAATGAAAGCGCAGGGGTCATCAGCAATGGGCTTGAAGATAATTACCAGTGTTCACATGGGAAACAGCTCTGTGTGTGTGTTTTTGGTTATAAGGGGGTTGCGTCATTCCTCCATAAATCTAAGTCTCCTATTCCCCCTATTTCTCTCTCTCTCTCTCTCTCTCCCTCCCTCCCCCATTAACAGTTATCGCAGTGTGAGTGAGTATATGGAAACAATGGTTAATTTAAATTAAATTGTAAGGAAACAATGTTTTCTTTTAGAAAATATCTAACGCCTAATTGTTAAATTGCTGTTTTGAGACCTGTCAATTAATGGAAAGATGGACTTTTAAGAGGCTGTTCATTCCTGATATTTAGATTTTGTGGTCGATCGGATCACAAGTGGACGAGACAGACACATTCACGTTTACACCTGGTATTTTAATCCGTCTCTTGTCCACTTTCAACCGCTTCTGTCCTGATTACTAAGGGATGGTCTGTGGGCGAGTCCCTCTGCTTTTGCTTAAATGCAAGCGGGAGAAAATAACGGGTTTAAATTGACGCACACCAATATTGTGTCAGAGTCCGCTGCATGTAGCTAGCATATTTTTCGGCTATAAGTCGTGTTTTTTTCATAACTTGGCTGGTGCTGCGTCTTATAGTCAGGTGCGCCTTGTAAGTCAGTATGAATTAATTTTGACATTTATGAGGCAAGAGACATCATTACGTCTACAGCCGCAAGAGTCTGCTATTTGCTTCTGTATTTATGTAATTCAATAGATTCAGTGATGCGGAATGACGAGTCTGTGAACTTCACGCTAGTTGGCTTGTTCGGTTAATTTTGCCTATTCATGCTATGGTTTATCGTTTAAATAACTGATAATATTACTTTAACGTACAGACATCTATTCAGCCTGCTGTTCTGTCTTCTATTGTTTAGTTGAATAACTTGGCTTTCCAGATTAAATGTCTGTTCTTCGACTTGGATTTTGTGAAATAATTTTCTAAATTAACGCGACGTATAGTCCACTGTGACTTACATATATTATTTCGTCTTAATGACGCATTTTATTAATGATGCGGCTTATACTGCGGTGCAGCTTATAGTCCGGAGAATATGGTAGTCTTTTGGCTGCTCGAACACATTTGGTCGAATGCGTTTTCTGTGGTCGAAAGTGGACTAGTTCAAAACTTTTCACAACCGATCGACCAAAACGCATCGGAATTGAGTCACTTCAAACAGGCAGTGTAAATGGGACCTAAAAGGCAGTTGTCCAGTTGTGTATAATGCGCTCTTCTGATTAGTCGATTATAAAAAAAATCATGTCACAATCATAACCTTGTCAATACTTGACAGTGGGTCAACCAAAAATAAATATCAATATCTTAATGCAGTCCTGTGCAAAGAAATGGTTCTGGTTGATGTTTTAAAGTGATGGAGTTGCCTATAAGAAATGTTTGGATGAAGTCATGGGTGCTAAATGATAAAATGGCTGGTACTTTCTGTCTTTCCTGTGTAAATACGTATAGGCTGTATGTATGGAGAAAAGATGTAATGGTGGTGTTTTCTCATTGATGTAATTCGATGTCCCTGATTCCCCTCTAGATCATATCTCATATATTTATTCATATTCCCTCTATGCACCCTCCCCCAAATCATTATTTTCTCCTTCCTTTCCTTTCTTTGGTCTTGTGAAACGCTTATCTAGAAATTGAGCTTTTGTTATAGACTTTATACGATACAATTTGTATAAAGGTGCTTTGAAATGCAGCTCACAGATGTGAGTTCCATTGTGGCTTTCTTTTCTCTGTAACATCACCACACATACACACACGTTGTGTCCAGCGCTGTTAACTATGTGCCTGGAGATCAGCATGTTCCTGTCACTGCTCTATCTGTGGCTTCCCTAATAGAGTTCACCTGATACCTACCCAGGCCAGATTCCTCTTATATTAGAACTGGTTCTTATTCCAAACCGGTTCCATTCGGTTCTGGTTTTTGAACACGCTAGAGACTAAATATTTTGCTAAAGTGGGACAGTTTGACATTTCTTACATTTACATATACAGGGTTCCCACGGGTCCTTGAAATCCTTGAAAGTTTGTGAATCCGGGGGGGAAAAATTCAAGGCCCTGGGAAGTTTTTGAAAATATACATACATTGATACAGGTCATTGAAAGTGCTTGAATCTATTTTATGCAATAAGTTTTCTGGAAAAAAATCCATATTATTCCCTTTTTAGTGTAGGATAATATCATAAAAATTCTAGACTTTTTAAGCACACGTGTTAAACTGTTCGCTGTAAATGCTTATATCTTCTGTATGCAAATGTTGATTCATACCAAAATGCTTTTTGCATAGTTGTGTTTGACAAATGAAAACGTCTCGGGTTACGTATGTACTGTTGTTCCCTGAGAAGGGAATGAGACGCTGCGTCTCCCTTGCCATTCTTCCTGCGTTCCTGTAACGTCTGCAATATTTTTACATAGCGATATACTTCCTGGCTCCCGCGTCACCCCGTCTTTGTCGTTAAGCCTCACTATTGGTTAAATTTGATATACACATTCAGACGAACTCACCCCTGGAGGCGTCCACAAAGTATCACCGCGGTGACGGAACGCGAGTTTCCTCAAAAGGGAACAGTAACAATGTATCTTAAAAGGTAGCACAATGCTACCTTGCTATCACTTGAAATGTGTCCCCACATTTAGTCATTGAATTTTAGGTTATTGGGCCTGGAAAGTCCTTATAAAGGTCCTTGAATTTAAGTTAACTAAGGTGTGAGAACCCTGCATATATCTATTTAGCAGACACTTTGATTCAAAGCGACTTACATTGCATGGTATTCATTTTTTAGTATGTGTTCCCTGAGATCAAACCCATGAAATTTTGCAATTCTAATGCAATTTCCTGACGTTTGAGCTACAGGAACACTTGGGGGCGATTTCCCGGACAGGGCTTATCCTAGTCAGAGACTAAATAGCATGTTTGAGCTGCTTTAATTTATAAACCTTGTAAATCATGTTCTGATTAATTTTAACATTTATCTGTGACATTGTTTTGTCTTAAGGTGCACACCTGTAGTGTTTTTGTAAGGTATGTTTGCAAAACTTCTTAAATGACCTAATATAAATGGGTGATTCTCACGAAAACTTGGTTTTAAAAATGTCAACCATGAAAATGTAAAAATTGCTTAAATTTACTTTTTTTCCCACCAGACATTGAAAAACAAAGTCTGGAGTAAATGGGAACATTAATTTAAAAACTTTTACTTATCATTTAACACTTTTTGTAACATAATTTAAAAAATTAGTCCTAAAAAATCTCATTACCGCAACAGTCAGAAAACATCAACACTGACATATTTTCAAAATGACATGACAAACCTGAAAGAACATAATTTGGAGATTCTGCACATGCATTTAAAATCAAAGTATTATGCTTCTATTAATTAAATTAACATTTAATAAGCATCTGTTGCGGTAATGATAATCAAAATGTTGTGTAAGCCGCAAGACAATATTTCAAATTAACTGTAAAAAAATGATCTTACCTGGTAGCCATCTTGAAGTAACTGGTCCATGTGCTTGGTCACTCAAAATCAAACTTCATTAAAATTCTGTATGTGTGCTTAAACTGTTCTTAAAAAGTGTTGCGGAGGATGAGAACATCAGGCATGGACACATCATTTTCCTAATTTTTCTTCATTATTATTATACATGAATATTCAGTAAATATTTTTTCTGTCATCTAAAATAGTCTAGCAAAACATCCTTTTTTTTCTTAATATTTTTGTGTTAATTTGATTAAATTACAACATAACGCATGTTCAAACACAGCCGGACACATTGCGGTAATGAGAATTTCAGCAGAAAATGAGATAAAATTTCCTATTATAAATTCTTATGTTGCAATCACACATTGTGCAAGGTTGAACACAGTATTGTGTTAATTCTGATGCTTATTAATGTTACTATTTTACACATTTTAAAGCTAAAATCATTAGTGCCGTGGTGTTTCAATGGTTTCGTGAGAATCACCCAAATAAGGCCTAGTCCTGGATTAATCTAAACCCTGTCCGGGAAACCACCCCTTGATGTTTTAGCTACTCTTGTGTTTACTGTTTTTTTATTTTCTGTTTAATCTAGATCAGTGAAGAGATGGCATCTTGGTAACTTTCAATAGCAGGGTAATATTTTTGGGCACTGCGTAATATCATTGCGCCTCCTGCAGCCATGGTACGGCAGCAAAGTCCTTGATTAGAGAGGGTTCAAACAACTAAATAAGTTTGATTAACCGATCATCCAATCAGAAACAAATACCTTACCGACCATAAGCTGTACCACTAGCTATCAGAAGGTGTTCTTGACTGTGAATGCAGCTCAGACGTTGTTACCCTAAGCTGAGCTTATCTTCTCCTGGGTCGGACCTGCGGTGTTTGAGGAACAAAGAGAGGTCCACGGGTCCGCTCTCAATGTAGGCAGGGGTTAACCAGACCGGGCTTTACAACAGCTCGGCTCATGCAAGTCTAACTCCTACTCACAGCCGCAGGCAACACACGCAGTCTCGCACTGAGAGGGAAACTCTCACCTCACCAAAGTGTCCATGCAGACAGACTTTAACGTCTGCAGAGCTGTGAGTCACAGACATGAGGTAGAAAGACGGTGTTTGTACGTGCAGGTTTTGTTTCTGTGTGACTTGAGAATTGATGGCCTTCGAAAACCCTTTTATATTTATATTTTAAATGTCTTTAATTTTACTAACAATACAGTACAAAATGTACTGTAACATTACCCTGGTTTTGGTCACACTGTTCTTTGATGTGTCTTGCAATAATGAGTAAAAACTGCGGTATTGTAGATGAATATGATAATCATTAGTGGTCGATGGATATGAGAACAGTTGTACGTGAAGTGAAATTTTGTTTGATTTTTTTGCTGCAGATGAGACACATCACAATACTGTTTGAATAAGACTGCATACCCCGGAGTGTTGCTGTGTGTAACATAATGTAACATCACATTAAAAACTGAATGATGATTGGTAATTTTAATGTCTGTCAGACATCCGTGTGGCTTTTCTTGATTTTAAGGAGTGAAATTATTTTTTTGGCTGATAATAAAAATACATTGGCCGATATATTCGTTCGCACTAAATGCACCGATGTATCGGCCTATGACCAGTATCGGCAGAGAAAATCATTTTCCACCATGCACTACCAGACAGTGATTGATTGTTTAAATACAGCTGATAGGGGTGTGACGGACCACAAAACTCACTGTTCGAATCACATTACGGTTTTTGAGGCATGGATCGGATCATTTTTTGGGATCAGCAAAAAAAGGGAGGGAAAAATGTAATAAGAGCAAAGAAAGAAATTACAAATATAAAAAAGAACAATGTTGCACATTCAGATATCGAATCAAATTTGAAATATTTGAAAAAGAATACGTGGTATATCGAGATAATTTGTATAGCCCTTTTCACACAGACATTCCGGAAAATACACGTAAAATGCATCCTGGATTTTTCCGGAATCGTTAGATTATTTGTTCATTCACACTGCCATGATTACCCGGCATCTGATGGCCCCGGAAAGACACGTGACCTGTTGAAAGTCCTGCCCTCTCTTCTACACAGCGTCTGAAGTTTGCAAATTATTTATTATTTCTCTCTCCAGAAACCACTTGCGTGCATTTTTGTTTATGATAAGACTATAAAGGAGCGCGTGACGCACCGTTCTAATGTTGGTGAATGATCTCAGCTTCTGAGTGGATATTTGACGAGCTCCCTGATCTCTGCTTTAATACAGTTTTCAGACGTTTCTCATTGTGATTGTTTATATGCATTTAAAACCCGCATTTTGAGGAGCTGAACGATATATCTTGCTGGGATGACGCGCGGGTATTTTAGTTTATTATAGCTCAAATGAGCATGTGGCGCGATATTCTTTTATGCTGCTGAATGATCTCCGTTTCAACGCAGTAAGTGACGAGCTAACTTACCTGATATCTGCTTCAGTGCAGTTTGCTGACATTTCTCGTCGTGAATGTTGTAAATCCCTCATTTTAAAGAGTTGAACCAACTTCATGTTGCCATGACACACGCGTCCTCACTACGGCACGTGGGTCATTGTTTATGCGTCTCATTTATCATTTCCTGATAACTGCTTCAATCTAGTTTGCAACATTTCTCGTGGGGAATGTTTATATGCATGTTATCTCTCGTTTAAGGAGCTGAACCATAACTTTTGTTGTGATGATGCGTGCGTCCTTACTACGACACGCCTATTACGGCATTGTTTCGGCTTCTTGTTCACACAGAGGGTTTTCCGTGTATCTGACTAGGTCCTCTTTCCGGCAACGATCCCAGAAGATTAACGGGACAAGATTGTGTTCACACATACGCTTGTCTGGCAATTTTATGGGTATTTTCTGGGACCAAAGGTCTGTGTGAATGGGGTTTTTGTGTCATGTCATGAACCGAAAGATTTTAGGTTTGTTTTCTTTTTGTAACGCATCTCCCCGTGTACTTTTAATAATTTGAAACAAGAATTAATAAACAAAACTATCGGTATCTATTGGTATCACCATATTTCATTTTAAAGTGCTCATTATACTTTTGCGTAGGACTTACGCCGTCGCATTTCCGTATAGGGTAGGGGTTCTAGTGGACCAACCACAGTGCTTGCAGTCACAGTTTTGCAGAGGTGCACGTCAGCTTATGCAGAGCTATGCACAGCCTACGGCATAGATCCTATGTGGACCACAAATCAGGCTTTAGTAATCAGATTTCGTATCGGCACACAAATATTGTATCTGTGCATCCTTACTACTAATTATTTGGTATATGGTATATGTTGGATTACCAGTCCCTCCAGAAAAACGCGATTATGTGATCGCATGATTCAATGCATAATCAGCCAAAGTCCGCATATGCTGGGGCCGCATTTTTCAAATATGCCACACTTTCGCTGCATAAATTGCAGATTTCCTTGTGCAAAATATGCGGGACTTGCATGATTTCATAATCCCCACATTTTTGTAGCAAAAAGTCGGATATATCTTAGCAGAAAGTTGAAAAATTTTGCATTTACTTCACACAAGCCCTGTTGCTATGGGAACGTTATGAAGTGACGTAATTACACGACGTGAACGTCATTGAAAACCCACAAACCCCAACCGCAGTTTTTGCAAGTCCCCGCAGTTTTTGCAAGTCCCCGCAGTTTTTGCAAGTCCCCGCAGTTTTTGCAAGTCCCCGCAGTTTTTGCAAGTCCCCGCAGTTTTTGCAAGTCCCCGCAGTTTTTGCAAGTCCCCGCAGTTTTTGCAAGTCCCCGCAGTTTTTGCAAGTCCCCGCAGTTTTTGCAAGTTCCCCCAGTTTCTTTGCATAAAATTGCATAAATATCCTGCATATTTCATCACATTTTTTAAGACAACTTGCCGCAAGATCAAGGATTTTTGCCCGCAACAATCACAAAAAAACTCCACATTTTTCTGGAAGGACTGGATTACCACAGAAATACTATTTTATTTGCTATGCCATTTGCTATGCCATTTGAAGTATAAATAATATACTAATTGATTAGAGTTACGTTTTATATATGTACTGATAGTTATTTAGGTGCCCATGATGTAGATGCTGTAGAAAAGCGCAACCATGTCCCCTGTTGCTATGGGAACGTTATGAAGTGACGTAATTACGCGATGTGAACGTCATTAAAACTCCACAAACCCCAACTGTGGTTTTTGCAAGTTCACGCAGTTTTTGCAAGTTCCCGCAGTTTTTGCAAGTCCCCGCAGTTTTTCGCAGTTTTTGCAAGTCCCCGCAGTTTTTCGCAGTTTTTGCAGGTCCCCGCAGTTTTTCGCAGTTTTTGCAGGTCCCCGCAGTTTTTCGCAGTTTTTGCAGGTCCCCGCAGTTTTTCGCAGTTTTTGCAGGTCCCCGCAGTTTTTCGCAGTTTTTGCAGGTCCCCGCAGTTTTTCGCAGTTTTTGCAGGTCCCCGCAGTTTTTTAGCAGTTTTTGCAAGTCCCCGCGGTTTTTGCAAGTCCCCGCGGTTTTTGCAAGTCCCCGCGGTTTTTGCAAGTCCCCGCGGTTTTTGCAAGTCCCCGCGGTTTTTGCAAGTCCCCGCGGTTTTTGCAAGTCCCCGCTGTTTATAAAATTGCATGAATATCTCGCATATTCACATTTTTTTTAAACGTGCCGCAAGATCAAGGATTTTTTCCCGCAACAATCACAAAAAAACTCCACATTTTTCTGGAAGGACTGGATTAACATAGAAATACTATTTTATTTGCTATGCCATTTCTATTTGAAGTATAAATAATATACTAATTGATTAGAGTAACGTTTTTTATATATGTACTGAATACTGATAGTTATTTAGGTGCCCATGATGTGGATGCTGTACTGTAGTAATATGGTGTTTTATTCCTATACTTCCTATAATGGCATTTAATGTGTCAATATTAAAGGAGATAGATACGTATCAAACATCTGTGATGTTGACCTACATTTAATTGGTCAATGGTGATTATGATATTTAGAGATCAGGGTGGCCAGTGACAATGTAAAAAATTGAAATGGTGAAAAAGCATTGTAAAGAGAACTGTTGAATTTAAATGACCACAAAATAACTTCTGTTAATAATCTAATCATGTCAGAATGGCCATAAATTAAAATTGTCTGCCAGTATCTCTTCTTGTTTCTGACCATTAACATTTTGATGTCTTAATCTCTATGATTCTTTCACACTCTCGGTAACTTATGTTACACATTGGCAGTAGATTCTTCTTTTACCTTCACTGGTATACAAACACACAAACAGACGTTGGTTTGCATGCTTGTGACAAGACGTTTTTGCTGTCTCTCTGAGGAGATCTCACTTCTTCTGCCTCCTGCAGGGAACACCAGCCTATTTATAGATCAAGGGTTAGAAGGAGAGAGAGAGCGAGAGCAAGAGATGAGGAGAAAAGAGAGAGGGGTGAGAAAATACTGCAATTATGAAGCAAGTGTTGCAGCGAGCACTTGTGCGTGATGGGGAATGTGACGGCGAACACTAGCGCTTTATTATTTATTTACACAGCACAGGTCATTCTGCACGATTTTGACCTGTTTCGAGCTGCACTAGAGTATTTTATGTTCCGTGTTTGAAATTTGTATTTATTTCTTGTATATCTATATGCTTTTAATACTAAGGCTGGTACCTACTAGGAGGGGTGGGCAGTATTACCAAAATCCTTTTGACGGAATGAGTCATTTTATTTTACGGTAACAGTTTATTTCACGGTATATATGTATTTCACCTTTGTTTGTTTATAGTTGTTTTTTGCCACTCACTAATTAGCTTTTAACTAAATGCTCAGCAGTTTTAAAAATATAATAAGTTAAAGTTAGTGTTAAAGGGAAAATGCACTAAAGATAACAAAAGATATGTCTTTATAGACAGAATCTTGTTTTAAAATGTCATTTATTTTGTAGGCTATTGAAGATATAGTATGCATTGTATTTTTGTATTTATGCATACATTACATTAAAAATAGGCATGTAACAAACAAGTATAAATATGCACAAACCAGACAGGGAAAAATATCTTTATGAGAGATCTTTAGATATAGAGATTATAAATATGACAGGTGATGATTATGGAGTCTGTTTTGAGGTGATCGTGTCACCCTTTCTTTATTAGACTTGCACCTTAAGCCCGGGATACACTGCACAATTTTTGGCTCTTCCAGATGAAAGATTGCCATCTTGAAACAGTCGTGGCGATTTCTGTGATCGTGGCTCTTCATAGGTGGTCCTATGTCGTACAGTGAGAGAGGTTCAAAGACGGCCATTGTACCGGTCTTGCCTCCAAAGATAGCCTGCGGGTGTTTTCTGACAGTCTCAGAAATTCAGCATGATCAACGCACACTGTGTTTGCTGCCACGACATGCGTACTGGTATTTGTTTACCACTAGCGCATGCTGGTGACGTATAACGTGTGACGCAGCCGTCGAAGCCTCCATGTCATCATCATACAGGCCCTGTCCCAGTATCTGCACTTCCGCCCTTGTGCCCCTCAATGCGCATTCTCGCTAAGGGGTGCAAGACCGTAGGTTGTCCCGATTCTCTAATGGTGTTCTCCAGGAGTGATCATAAGTGCACTTAATGCACCCCTTTCGCAAGTGCACATCAAACCGCACTTTGCTATAAGCTATTACTCAGAATCCTTGTAGTGTCGTGACGTTTCGAACAGCTAACCAATAGACCCCTTCACGGTTCACGTCACAGGCGGTTCCCACTGCGCATGTCGGGGTCAGAAAAGCCATTACAGCAGATTGAGTTGCGTATTATTCGGTATCGTCAAAAATGCCTACTTACGATGTGGGATGTGAAAATCGCACCAGGTCTTCCGTTAAGTTTTTCGCGATTCATGCAGAATTTTAAAAAACAAAAAAATACAACATCTGCGGCTGCAAGCAATTATCGTGCAGTTTGGAACAATGCAAATACCAAAGAGGCTTGTGTTTGTAGTGCTCACTTCATTTGAGGTAAGTCATCATTTTTCAGCCCTGTTAGATTAAATTATAAAGCCTGGATGGTATGAACAGTTTGACCCCATGCTGCGCACGCACCCGATAGTCATTCAATGTTTACAAACCTTGAAGGGGTCTATAAGGGAGCAAAAACGGTTGCTATGGTCGGACGCCGGGAAAACTCAGAAGGAAAACATTTAAAATGTTAATTTCACAAAGATTAGTTTAATGAGGAAGTTCATACTCCTAAAATAATAAGAGTTTAATGGCTTACTTCAGTAATATGTCACGAAACACATAAGTATTAGTGGTAATATTAGCCAACATTTGACTTTATAGTACATTGTGAAATAATTAACAGCTCGAAAACGCTCTGAGCAAGAGTCAAACCGGAGCAGTAATAAATTTCAAAGCTTGTCATTTTATTCTTAAGACAAACATTTAAGATGTTCTTATGTAAATATTTGAGAATATAAGAAGTGTTCGAGAATTGCACTTAGAAACATTCTTACGAACTTCTTATAATTTATCTAAAGAACTTTCTTATTTTTTATCTTAAGAATGTTTTCGTGAATAGCCCCAGAGCACGACAGAAGTGACGTAGATAGTGATGTGTGCAAAAATGTCCCAATTCTGCGCTTCACAGCTTCGGGCCCTTGCGCACTTACTCTGCTAAGTGCACTTTCAACAAATGTCCACTTCAAGGAAGACCTTAGGGCGTAGTGTGAATATTGGGACAGGGCCACAGTCTACATGCTTGTTGTACCCAAGTTTGAACGCTCCATGCCGCACAGTGTGATAAGGTAGTGATCTTATAGGCGTGTAAAAATCCTGTAGTGCATTCCGGGTTTTAAAGGGATAGTTCACCCAAAAACCAATAACTCACTCTCATGTTGTTACAAACCGGTATGGATTTCTTTGTTCTGATTAACCTGAAGGAAGATATTTTGAGGAATATTCGTAATCAAACCATTTGTGAGCCCCATTCACTTCCAGTGCTCTTTTTTTCCCCAATTATGGAAGTGAATGAGGCTCATGAACGGTTTGGAAATTACTCTTTCATTTGTTATGAGTGGATTATTTTTCGTATCACATATAGTCTAATATGCAGGAGTGCTAAGTTGGCCACGCCCACTTATTTACATTACACGGAATAGAAAAATCTGTTACGTTTGACTTTTATTTCACGGTATCTGAATTTTCCACCATAACGACCAGGCCTATGTACCTTAAGGGGTGGTTTCCCAGACAGGGATTAGCTTATGCCAGGACTAGGTCTTGGTTTAATTATGAAATATAACTTTTTTAACCAAAATGCCTTACTAAAACATTACTTGTGTTGTGTGCATTTTGAGGCAAAACAAATGGCGCTGATGTATTTTAAGATATGTCAAGTTGTTTTCAGTTTGGAAAGCTCCTACATTTATTTTAGTATAGGACTAGTCTAATCCCTGTCCGGGAAACCGCCCCTTATTGTTCAGGGTTTCACGCAGAAAATTTGTTAGTTAAGGTTGTAGGGTTGTGCGGGTGGGCGGGGTCGGTGGCATGGCAATCAAAGGGGCGGGGCGTACGCGTCATGATGAAAAGATTTTTATTTAAAACACTCAAATAAAACTAAATTTAAAAAAAACTATGACAGAAAATGAACACATACTAGATTATTAATGAATTAAATGTTTCATCAACTGGCTAGTTATCCCCCAGACAGTGACGGACCATGTTTCTCTCATTTCGGCCATGTGGTGCGCGTGCCCGCTCACGGTGTGAAGTGCATCCACACTATTCTCCGAGATGCAGTTGACGGCCTTTTGTGCAGTGAAATTTTTTTTTGGACGACCTAGTTAAGGTGGTAGGGTTTCCCAGCTTAGGTGGGCCGCCCGAACTGAAAAGTGCTGCAGGAAACCCTGATGTTTTACTTATAGCTCTATATGTTGTGGCATTTAGTTCTCATATTTCTTCTGAAATGTGATGTATTTCCTGGTAAAACAAGATATTGGTTTAAATTAACTCTTTCCCCACCAGCGTTTTTTAAAGTTGTTAGCCAGCACCAGCATTTTTTATGATGTACACAAAAGTTTAATGCCTTCTAGAAAATGTTCTTCTTTAAGTATATAAACATACAATACATCAAATGAAATAACAGACCCTCTGCTTTAAAAAATTTCATACTCCTAAAATAATAAGAGTTTAATGGCTTACTTACTATGTCACGAAACACATAAGTATTAGTGGTAATATTAGCTAACATTTGACTTCATAGTACATTGTGAAATAACTATCAGCTCGAAAACGCTCTGAGCAAGAGTCAAACTGGAGCAGGGTAGAATAATTAATTTCAAAGCTTGTCATTTTATTCTTAAGACAAACATTTAAGATGTTCTTATGTAAATATTTGAGAATATAAGAAGTGTTCGAGAATTGCACTAACATTCTTACGAACTTCTTATAATTTATCTAAAGAAATTTCTTATTTTTTATCTTAAGAATGTTTTCATGAATAGCCCCAGATCATGACAGAAGTGACGTAGATAGTGACGTGTGCAAAAATGTCCCAATTCTGCGCTTCACAGCTTCGGGCCCTTGCGCACTTACTCTGCTAAGTGCACTTTCAACAAGTGTCCACTTCAAGGAAGACTAATATGCAGGAGTGCTAAGTTGGCCACGCCCACTTATTTACATTACACGGAATAGAAAAATCTGTTACGTTTGACTTTTATTTCACGGTATCTGAATTTTCCACCATAACACCATAATTTTCCACCATAACGAATAGTCATTTAACCTGTTAGCCCTCATTCCATTTTCCGAACCCCCCCAAAAAAACTGTCATAGCCAAACTAAAATAGATACAGTTTATAAAGTCTTTGCACTAAAAGCATAAGTTTGGTCTCATTTGAAAGCAGACACTTGGAAGTTTATTAAGAGGTGAACATTAGTTACTTTCATAATGAAAAAAGTTGTTATAGAGAGCTTAAATTATTCTTTTTTATAAACTCCACCAAACATGTATGAAATATTGTTATGAAAATCTAAATGAAATTGGCCTTGGAGCAATCTAGAAATGCTCTGCAGTTAAAGCCACAGGTCTGACCATGTTCTGTTTTAAATCTGAAGATGATACCTCTAAAACTCTGTATTTTATGAAATGTTTTTTAGACCCATGTCATG
The DNA here is from genome assembly GCF_027580225.2 of Misgurnus anguillicaudatus. Lineage (NCBI taxonomy): Eukaryota > Metazoa > Chordata > Actinopteri > Cypriniformes > Cobitidae > Misgurnus > Misgurnus anguillicaudatus. The sequence goes on from NW_027395278.1 coordinate 296,312, forward strand.
TAAATTTATTTAGAGAAAACAGCAAAAATGCTAAGCTAATGTTTGTTTATTTATATCTCACAACATCCTTTCAGTTTATTGTCCTATTGCTCCGTGTTTTAAACAGACTCATTAAATAAGCATCCGGATGAGTCATTAACAACTTTTAATCCGGGATATTGCTGTCTAAATGTTTATTTTATTATTATAAACAATATAATAATTGCTCATAATTTCTATTTAGTGTTTTATTTCCTCCTTTTGTCTCAATTCACTTTCTTTTTATTAAAGTCCTTTCTTACAAAAAGAAACTTACCTTAAAGAAGCTTTACCAGTCAAAATTATTCCTAGAAACACATATCTCATATCTCCAGACAGCAGATGTTTACAGAACAGCTAGTACGTTAGCTTAGCATACCATCAAAACACTACAAATAAAAGCATTTATAATAAAACTCACATTATAACATCAAAAGTCGAGTGCTTAAACAATCATGCGTGATCTGATGTGGCTTTGGATCATAAAATAAGACCGAAAATAAACAATTTTATGTTATTTATGCTGTTAGCTTAGCATAGCATTATAATATACAGTACTGTTATGAAAATAACAGACATAGCGTTAAAAATACAGACAAACCATATATAATCTTAATCGTGTTTATTGTCTCCATGGTTTTAAAACATCAAAACATCTTTATTTGCATGTTATTATAAAAACAGCGATCGCTCGTTGCAGGTCACTGTTCAAGTTCACGTCTGACTGACAGCTGCTGCTGAGCTGAGCTATGACGTCTTATTCTTTCTATGAAAGTTTATGAAAGAGTTTCAGACTTTAGCGCCCTCCGGCTTCACGTATGAATGAAACAAACTGAGTGTGAATGACATGCAGACTCAAACTTGCTCATATCGCCATATTTGGAATAAATATGGGTGAAATATTACCCCCACTGCAGAAATTTAAAGTAAACATATAAAATTTAAGTAATATTTCTCCAAATATGCATACTTTGAATTAAAAGCCCGGATAGATGTTGTTTTATCGAGTGCTTTCATGACGATCACGGAGGAGTATTTTTATCAATGAGTGCGGCGGCTGAGGGTTATATTTCAAATTAAAGGTATGTACCGTTTTTCATTTTCATAACGCCTGACAAAAATGAAGAAATTACTGTTACTAGGATTCTCAGATTAAAATAAAGGTCAAAAACTAAATCTTAAATCAAAACACTTTTTAATGATGTATAGTTGTTTAATGTAAGTACATTTAAACTAACAGTAATTTAAATTATGTAAATAAATAGCTCTTCAGTACATCCACGTCCTCGCGCAGGTTATCAAGTTAAAAAAAAAAAACATTTCATCCTACCTTTATTTTTTGTTTTTATCAACTCTCAAATAAGGAAAGGTTTCTTTAAAAATACCCTATTCATACCTGTCAAGTTTTGGATTTGAAAATAAGGGAAATTTTCCGGCACCCACCGCGAACAGTCCCACCACCAACCCAAACAAGCTCCAGTATTCCTTACATTTTAAGACTGGTGAGGGACGGATAATATTTTTTAAACCAGTGCTGATAATTGTGTTAAAATTAACTAAACAAACTAATTCATTAGCAAGAAAACTAGTGAAACACACAGCTCTGTGAAAACTACATTTCATAAGTCACACTCAAACTGTACATACTATACACACAAATTTGCATCTGTACAAAACCCACTGGCCTTAGGTTGAAAAGCCTTATTTTAACTTCTTTTGCATCATACCTTAATGCCAAAATTATTTATAAACCATTCACTTTTCTTTGTAATGAGAACTGTCATTTAGAAAATGAAAATGCTAGATGGGGCAGTGGCCCAAACCAAAAAGGGCACTACGGGGGGGGGGGGGGGGGGGGGTGGTACTATGGTTTAAAGTATTATAAATAAATGATGTGTTACTATATTACTAGCATCAACTTAGATAAGTGATTACAAGTGATTATAATGGGAAAATATAATAACAAGAATTAAAGTGTGACAATAGATATTTAATATGATTTACCTGCTGGCTTGATGGAGCTTTGAATCCATGTTTGCAATGTTGAACTGCCTTTACCAGCCTCCCTTTCCGTGTTCTGTCTTTATTTTGTGAAGCCATTGGTGTTTTTTGTATTTTTGTCTACAAAGTGTGCCAACAACAGCAAATTTTGTGTTTATGTTAACTTAGATCTAGCATTTTAACGATAATAATGTGGATATTTTGTTGCTGTTTGCTTGCTAACTTGTTAGCACTTTTAGAACACCGACAGCAAATCATTAACCGAAGAAATACATTAACAAACTTCCAAATTAGTAATTCTGCGGTTTAACAACTGATATAATGTAATAAATCTACCTGTTGATGCAACAAACTTCAGACAGAAACTGTCGTCTTCGCTTTCCAGGCAGAGAGTGCACACAGAGATGCTTTGGAGCGGGTGGGAAAACACGAAGTGGATTAGCGGAATCAGTGGACCTTTAGCGATCTGGGATTGGGAATGTTTTTTATTACTCCGCCCGGGCATTATTATTTTTGTAATAACGCAGGTTAAAATACGGGAGTTTTACGGGAAAATACTAATACGGGAGGACGGCGGGAAAGAAGGGTAAAATACGGGACTTTCCCGGCCAAAACGGGATACTTGACAGGTATGCCTATTTTGAGCAAAAAGCTGAGATAATTCAATTTTTGTGAAGGCCTGTTGATACAAATCAGATTCAGAGCTTTCCTTAAAACATACACAAAGTTTGAGCTGTTTTTCCCCTGGGCGATACTTCCAGGTTTTATAAGTTGCCACCTGGTGGATAATAGCGGTATTACGAATATCCGGAAAAACTCGTCATTGGCAGGCAGGGATGCGTTTTCTCTTAATTGACAAGTCAATGGCGGGGAAAGAGTTAAAAAAAGGTTGTGGTGTGATTTTATCTGAAAGTTGATTTAAGCTGCAATTAATTATTTATTTGGGTTACAAAAAAAATCAGTAGTTGAGCGATTACATGTGGTCAAAACGGTCTACTTACTTTACCTTCAATTTCCATTGTAAGTTTATTAAATAAGTTTCATTTGAGTTGTCGGGGAAGATTTCACCAGAAATGTCAGTTTGGCGCAATTTGACTTCAACGCACTTAAAAATGGGTACATAAAGTAACCTGCGATTTTATGTTTTAAGATAGCATATAGAGATAGGGCTGGACGATAAATCGGCATTAGGCGAGTGAAGTATGAATTTTACTTTTTGGTTTGAATAGCGTGTAACAGTATTCTTGCCTTTGTAACATGAAACGCATCACAGGGATCCAGACTGCCACCAAATGGTGCCATTTTGCCACCAAAATTAGAGACTGTGCCACTGAATTTTACATCCAGTCGCACATGTGCGACCAGTAAATTTGACCTTTTTTTTTGTGACGTGACACTGAATTTGAAACAGCACGTTGTACTTTCTGCATCTATCATCAAAGTATTTATTAGTAATACAGTGGAAATTAGTAGAAATGTGAATATTTGGTTAGCATGTTGATTTACGGTGTGCGCCCCTAAATTTTCTGGTTGCGCCCTTAAAATTTTCAGTTGGGGGCCACTGTGCTCCTAGTGAAAAAAGTTAGTCTGGAGCCCTGCATCAAGGCCTTAGCGAATGATGCTCATAGTCGGCGCGTGTGTTTAGACATAACTCATATTCTCTCAAACCTCGGGACTAAAGTGACGTTTAAGGAATGAGACGTTTTAGGCCTGCGAATAGACATTGTGTTTTTCCTTGAAATGTTGTGCACTTTATCTCTTTCGTCTCTCATACTCTTTCCGTCTCTCTTTTCTCTGCAGTGAGTGACAGCTGCTTCAGAAACCTCGCTGAGGACCGCAGCGGAGTCAACCTCAAAGATCTCGTCCATGACCCCTCCTTGTAAGTGACACAACTCTCAGTTTACTGTATGCAATAAATCACAGCACATTCACCAGGTCCTGTCTACATTTGATGTTGCCAAATAGTCAGCGTTTTATGTTTACACCCTTTCTGTCTTCTATAGTCTTTTCTTGACTATAAGGACAGCATTACATAGTGAGGACGGGATCTTCACATAATGCAGGTCTCTTGTGGCCAGCTACTACTTTATTGGAGATCTCTCGTGCTTTTGGAAGCCTTCTCGTCTCTTGTCTCAGTGAGAGCAATTTTCTAAAAACTTGTCATTCAAATAAGATTAGCGGTTGTGAATCCTGAAAAATGCTACCTTTTCATGTAAGTAGAGATAGATGGAGGTAGGAAGGACTTTGTCCTTAAACGTGTAAAGTCAGTGGTGATGTAGCGTGCTGGGATCCTTTCATTTGTTCAGTTTTTAATCCCACAATCCTTTGCATGTTGTTTAGTGGTGTCTTGAGTAAGAAGTAGTCACTCACTAAATTTGTTTTGGATCATTAGACATGAAGCCTGTCTGGAAGTCTGTTTGGTTTTATTTATACGTAGACAAATTGCTGCATCCTAATTTATCTACTTATGTGCACTGTATTTGTTATGGGAAAGTATACAAGTATACTGGGATAAACGGATGTGACACTTGCCTAGACACAATCACACCCATCCAAATACAACTTTTCCCATTTCGGCTTCTCTTCTTTCATTATTTCTTATGTATTGCATCACTTATTTAATTTATTAATTCAGCGAAGCATCACTTATCTAATTTATTAATTCAATGTAGCATCATTAAACTCCTCCCTTTCACTGTGAGTTGTTGGGAATATCACCGTTGAGTGTGCATGGATAATGTTGGAGTACTCATTTCAACACGCTACGATTTTAATATTAAATACTAATACAAATTGTATGCAAATTTGGAGTAGACAACAAACAGCCTACATTGGTTTTGATCCCAGCCAATTCCCCCTTTTTAGAGGTGCGACGGATCACAAAACTCATGGTTTGGATCACATTGCGTTTTTTGAGGCTCGGATCGGATAATTTTTTGGATCAGCAAAAAAAGGATGGGAAAAATCTAATAACAAATCAAGGAAAGCAAAGTTGCACATAAAGTAAGGTCTAAAATTATCATTAGGTACATAAATCGAATCAAATGAATAATAACACTGTATTTATTGTATTAATTAAATGTAATTATTCCATTTAATTAATACAATTAATTATTTGTAATTAATTCATTATCATTTAGAGCCACAGAAATGATTTTCTCTTGTCTTGGGTTGTTTGTGTCATTAATGTTAATCAGACTTAAGTAGGTCAATTGAGGTTACTGTCTCTTTAAGACCAAATAGGCACAGACTGACTTCTGCTTCTAATCTATACGCACACTTTAGACATAAACAAATGTTTTTATTAGAAAAAGAATACTGTGGAGATCATTTTGTTTGTATGTGCCCTGTCAAGAACAGAAAGATTTTATGTTCGCTTGCTTTTTGAAACACGTCTCTC